>NC_139841.1:5481225-5613725 GCF_963691815.1 Echiichthys vipera
CTGTACAATCTACCAGGTAGAAACTGGAAATGCGCAGTTGATTTTAGAATTTCCTAACCAAAAACAAATCAAGTGAACAAACTGTTACAAAAACCTGTGACACAAGGACCAGTTCACAACCAGAATCAAGTTATATTAAAAACAAAATGTATTACTGTACAAGAAGAGATCATGCAGTTCACTTAACACCAGTTTCTCAACATGCTTTGAGGGAAGTCCTCAGAGCCAAGTAATTTAAACATGCAGTTGAACGGTTGTCACAGTGACATACTCATAAAACATAGTAAGTTATAAGCAGCAATCGCTGACTCTCCTGCCGACTCCTTAACACGCACTGTGAGAAAAGGTCCTCAAAGTGAAACACTAATTACAGCCAGAGTTCGCACATAGAACTAATAATAACATGTCAACTTTTTTTTCTATCACAAACCAACAGTGAAGTCAGCAGACGTGAGCTGGGGTGTTAAATATCACAGCATATGTCATTTTGAATGAGTATGAATCATGATACACTTTTTGGGAAAAATCAGTGGAGATAGCTGTGTATGAAATCCTCAGACATGAATGTCACAGCTGATGAATCAAGGTTCATCATATCGATGCCAAAATCCTGTACAGCTGAAGCAGTGTCCTCTGCATTAAAGGTATAGACAACAGTTGACAGATTGATATGTGTCATCTTAACGCCCTTCCTTACGCAACTATTAAACACAAGATCAACACAAACCGCTGTTGTTTGCTGTTGTTGTTGTTGTTGTTATCTATGGACTACACTAGCCGTGCTGTCATTACTGTAGTGGCAGAGTTTAAAGCAGACATGTTCAGCCATGGCCCTTCTGACAGATGAAGGTAGGTGTTAATGTGGAGGGTATTTAGGCTCAAAGCACACTAAATTGGATATGCCACAGGCTTTTGGAAAATAACCACTTTTGTCTGACCCCCCAAGGCTCACCATTGGCCTGTGTAGGCGGTGTGCTTGGTCTTTAGTTGGGAATTAAAGTGAGCATAGCTTCATGGCACACTGACTGGGTTTTTGCTTTCTACATTGCTCTTTTTGCAGAAGCTTTTGATAAAAACAAATGATTTGCCCTCCACTGAAACTGGACTACAGTTTATTTGTGTTGAAGTTTAATTTTTGATTCTAGCCTTTTTTCAATAGCATTACAAAGAACAAAGGAACAGGTTGTATAGGATTCCTTGGAAATATTTCTTAGGAAAAGCAGGTCACATGTGCCATCTCGAGACTAATTTGCAAAGGTGTATCAGTCTGCAACCTCACGACTCATTTTCAATTTCCAAGGGGCCGTTATCAACAGAGCGAAATTTGATAGACTTGCCTACTAATCAGATCAACGGAACAGCGCACTGCTGAGTGACACATCCAGATTTAGGCAGTACTTGGTCTGTGTTGAAGCAGTAAAAAAAAATGGAAGCCAGGTCACAAACCTTCTCAAATTTCAGCTAGACATTGACTAAAATGGGTCTCTGAAAACATTTGAGGGATATGCGATAGGCAATACAGAAAAAGACAATGCAGTAAGAGAATCTTGATTCATGTTGGATCAGCGCCGCCTAGTTTCACAGTTTGATCTGAGTTTCGTGACCCTGATAAGCTGTCGGTCATCAGCTTAAATCCGCCTCTCATGAGATAAGCAGTTGTTATTGATTCAACAGACCTCAAGAATCTGGAAGTGTCTGAATGTGAGAGGGGCTAGACATATCTGCCAGAGCAAATAAAACATGAGCTCAGCAGATTCCTGTGATTCACGGTTCGGTCAGAAGCGGGCAAAAAGTGAAAGTGTGTTGATTCACAAGTGAGATGTCACCTCAGTAATAGCGGTTTACCTCTGCCTACAAACTGGATTAGATTATAATGATATGTTTTTGGTTTTAAAAACACTTACATTTTGATCCCTACACATTATAAAGACCCACGGACCCTCCGTGGACTACTATAATAGCCAACTCAGGGTTTACCTGTAAGACATGCAGGATGTTTTTCTGATTATCATCCAGACAGTTTTTTTCATTTAACAACTATTAATGGAGAAATGCTGGAGAGTCTCTAACACCAACAACGTAGTTAGTGAACCCAGAGTTTATTAAAATAGTGTTTTAAAGACTTACCTACTGGCCCCTGTACCAGCTCCTCTCATAGTTAAGTCCATTCAAGTGGATTACCAAAGTCAATCCCAAAGGAAGGAGCCCATTGGTGCTTTGTGTTTCTGTGTAGGGACTCTTCTCATGCTGCTGCAGAGGTTCGCTGTTATTTTGAGCAGTATTAGTGGTTAAAAAAGACGTTTTAATGCCTTCACCGTGCTGCCCCGAGCTAATCAGTGTTAGCCACATCCGGCTGTTAGTGACTATTAGCGACTCTCCAGGATTTCTCTGTAAATAGTTGTTACACAGAAAAAACTGCCTTGATGGCTTATTAGATTTGTTTAAGTGTCTAAAAAGATACTGGGATGATTTTACGCCGGCATTTCTCTTTAAGTTTGCAGATTGTGAGATAAGCTCAGTAAAGGTTTGTAGTAGCTTAGCTTGCTTGTATCCTGTGTTGTTCTGTGTACAATGCTTTCAGCCATCACACACATTTACTATTACTATTTACTATTTAAAAAAATACTGCACACTCTAGTGGTCTTTTTCATCTTCATCTCTTTGGGATTATGTTTGATTCTGTAGTTAATTTCCTCACATGTTCCTCTCTTCCCTCTTGTTTTTCCTCATAGTTTCTCTTCCTTCCTATTTCCTCCTTCCAGTCAAGGTGATTCTCTGCTGGCAGCAGCAGCCAGCAGAGTTTAAACACACTCACACAGCTTTTGGATGCTGTCCAGAGTCTTAATGCAGTCTGCTTTTCAGACACTCACCCACGGTGTCAGCCAGTGTGGGAGTGTGTGTGTGTGTGTGTGTGTGTGTGTGTGTGTGTGTTTGTGTGTGCTTGTGTGTGTTCAGACAGTCTTGGCTGCTGTCCACCTCACTGTCACCAACTCTCATCTTATCAGTTAAACTCCTGGATGGCTCTATATCCTTCTCCCTCTCTACCTCTTTTAGAAAAGTGAGTCTCCCAGTTTCTCAGCCTGTGTGGGGTCGACTCAAGTATCTTCTGTACAGTTCACTCTGTTCCTGATAACTGAGATGTAACCTGTCCAAATTCAGTAATCAGGGCTCCAAGAGTCCAGTTGTTTTTGGAATTGGTTCTTAGGACTAGGATTGCTGCTCTTTTTATGGCTCCCTACTCTTTTAGCCGGGTTTACGTTCTCATTCAGAATTCCTCACATTCTGAAGCTTTCACGACCCCTTGACGCAAATTCAGACAGACAGAGGTATGTCATCGGCCTGTTTAGCCCCTAATGTGACGGCTCAGACCTTACACATCTTGGCTTGATCTCCATGTAAATACAGTTGATGCAGTTTTGGCGGGCGTGTCTTGAGCGGAGGTGCCGATGACCAGAACTGTTGTGCGACCACAGCCGGGAATTATAAAAATAGGGAACAGCTGAACACAGGAACGAGAGAAAACGATATCGACCGTCGTGATGAGAAACCGGAAAACCTGTCAAATCTTTGAGATCTGACCATCACGGCAGAGAAAGTCCGAATGATCAGCTCACAGGGCAAACTTCTTCCCACGCATGTGTTGTGCATCACTGTTTGCGGCAAACTTTGTGCTTAACGTCACTTGTTTACGCCTATCACAGAAAGACATCTTTTGGAGAGGAGGAATATTCGACTCAGTTTTACAGAGACAGGACGTTAAATTGCAGCCTTTGCCTGGACACAGATGTGACACATTTTCCATATGAAAAACCCCTTATTTCTCCTCACTTTTGGGGCATTTAATCTTAGCAGGTAATATGGATGGGTATGATGGGTTACGGCGTATAATGGCACATGGAAAGCAGGACCGTTATTGACAATGTGAGATTCTGCTTAATACCCTTTGGATCTGGCTCTTTCTTTTTAAAAATTAACTTATGCATGCCAGGTTTGGACAGGTTTTCCATGGCTACATTTTGCTTTGGACTTACATAAACTGCAAGTCCTGGAAAAGTCTTAAAATGTAAATGTTTTTACGCCTTTACCGTCTATCTTATCTGTTTCTTTCTTTAGTTTTTCTCTCTGGGCTTGATGCTGGTCTGTTCAGTGAAATCAGTGATGAATAGAATCATTGACAAACCTAGAAGTGGAAGCCTGCTATATTTCCTAGTTAGTAGTAGTCGTTATTAATAATTTTTATTATAGATTAATCTGCTTTTTGTCTTAATTGACCAAATCATTGTCAAAATATTAAAGAACTGCATGTTAAGTTTTAGTCAACAGAATGAATTGCTTTCCTTCGTCTCAGACTCTAAAACTAAAACATATTAAATTTACTACCATAGAACACTCTGGAACCAGATGATTATTGGCCTTTTTGCTTCACAAAGCGAGACTAATTCACTTATCAGTAAATTGACAGAACGTTTCAGTCCTTTCTGACAAAATTAAAATGAAATAAGCAAGAAAAGACATTCATTCAACAATCATCATCAATATTTACTGTTTCTTTTTGCTTTTTTGCTTTTTTATTTTAATATGAGTATTTAATTTCCTAATGATGTCCTAGGAAATTTCTTGGTAGGAATGTCGTATATAGCAATACATTTTTAAATCGGGCGTTAATAATAGGGGAAATAGGAATATCCTGAAAATTTAGACCCATGTCATTTGTTGTGTTCTTATTCAAAGAAAGCCAGAGTACATCTTAAAGTTTAAAATGTTTATTATAAAAACAACAAAGAATCAAAAGGTCTCTCTGGGGTCAGAAATCGCAGTCATCCTGACTTTCAGCCAAGCTGTTATCTGCAACCAATGATCCAGAAAGAGCCCCACCCACTCAAAGCATTTATACAGCAATACAGTTCATTGGGCTTTTGTGATTGGTTCAGAATGTTGCTGAGGCGGTCCCTGGTTCAGGCTTTAAACAGTCCATCAATCCCAGACTGGCTCTCATTCATTCACGAGTTTAATCCTCCACCTCCTGGTCACATGGTTCCTCCAATGAACAGCCAGTTGCTGTAGAAAGAACACTCCCTACTCTGCCACTTCCACTTCCTGGGGATCTGACTGCACCTAGTTTTAAACTGGAGCTTATCAGCAACATCCTTTAATTATGCCATCTGTGTTAAATTGATAATAATGTGAAAGCATGCTAAATCATGTTTATTTAACTTCTATACGTACACAGTGAGTAATGAAAAAACTTCAATCATATTGCGACAAAATGAAATCTTCATGTTTAAAAATTCCCACAACATCTAAATATAAATGGACATGTTTTGAATGATAAGCTGAGCTGTAGACAAATTCACATTTTTAAGAAATTCAAGGGAATTTATTAAAAGTTATAAGGGAATACCCTTGGACAAATTCATAATAGACGAGTAAAATGTGTAAGTTCAGAGCTATTTCATGTTAGAGATGAAGACACAATAAACAAGAGGCAGTGAAAAGAGAGGAGAAGGGAGTAAAGATGGAGGGAGGGCAGACAGAGAGTGATAGCATCAAAGTGCAGCACAACGAGCACAAGGACACATTGATGAACTGACTGACTCTGTGTGTGTGTGAGTGTGCGTGTGTGTGTGTGTGTGTGTGTCACTAGTGGGAGTGGGTACAGATAGAGCTGTCAAGATGGTGATTTACTGATAGAGAGAGAGAGAGCGGGCTGCTGAAGGGGAATCAATAAGAAGGAAACTGTGAAGGGAAAGAAAGAGAGAAGTAAGGGGGGAGGTGAACAGAGGGAAATAAGGAAGGCAGGGTAGAGAGGGAATGAGGAAATAAAAGAGGGATAGGCAATAAGGAATCTGTAACTAAAGAAGGAGTGGATAGCAAGGTGTCCTCAGTTTACGGTTGTTAAGATTTCACAGATTGTGACTCTGATAACTGCTTTAGCTGAGGACACGTTCTGTCATTTCTCTGGAAACTTGAAACTCTTAAAAATGTATACTTTAGGCCAAAAAAAGAAATAAAAATGACAATAAGTATAATAAAAATACATTAAAAGAGATAAAAAGTATTATAAAAAGTATTATAAATTCAGTATTCCACAATGTAACTCGTGGAACTGGTATGACCTTCATGTTGAGAAATATAATGCTAACACTTGTTAAATGCATCCATGTTGGGCCAATCTCCAAACCCATCATCTATCTGTCTCACGACAGTTTTAGCCTCTTCCTCTCTCTGAGCAGCCGTCGTTGTTTACGGCCCGATTAGCAACTTGAGACGTGAGAATGCAGTTAGAGGTGATTGACGGCGTCTCTATAAACAGTAATCTGCATATGGGTGCAGATAAATAATAAAAAAAAGCTAATGAAAAGCTAAGTTGTTGCCATTGACAATAGCCAATGGGTCCCATGATTATATGACAGCCGATGCGTTCCAACTCTTGACTCTAAACAGACTAAACATGGAATGAAAAGGGAGAACTTCAGCGTGTCCTTTCTGGATCGTCTTCGTCTAAACAGGGCCCAAAACTGCCTCTCCTCTGCTGCCTCCCCTCATTGAAATGACTGAAGGGGACAAGTTGGCGTGTGGTGGTGTGAATGTCCCCTAAAGGTCAGATCTGAAGCATTTCTGTAACATTTTAACACGACACAAATCTGAACTGAACTCCTTCACATTGGCGTAAAGGCTGCAGCAGCACAGGGTTGAACATGACATGTACCGCCTTCTGGATCACTGTGATATTATCTCAATATTCATATGATACAGTATGCACAAAGTGATGTAGAGTTTATCAGCATGTGATGATATGTACAGTATAACTGAGCACTTATGTAAAAAGATTAAAATATGATAAATCCATATAATGAAAAAAGGGGTAGAGAATGTTAGAGCAGAGGGCAGCAGCCCTGTGCTTATCCATACTGGTTCTTATTCAATCCTGGTTTTGTGTTTTTGTCCTATTATTGGAGAGAGAAAAGACTTAATGACACATGGCTGTAATTGTTTGTGTTGTATCTATTTGTTTCCTCGCCCCAGTTTGGAACAGAGAGCATTTAGTTTGTATACCTGATGTTTTTCTGATCAGACTTTTCATGAGAAACTGAAGCTTTGAGGGTCTAAAATTACTTCAGTAAAATCGAAAAGAAAAAAAAACATCTGCTGCTCTTCAAAGTCGACTTTGTAGCGTAATGACGTGACTTAAGTTTGTTGTTAGCCTCTGTTCAGACTTCCCAGGAAACACAGACGCTGAACAGAGGCTTTGACCAAACAAACTGCCTCTCTAATCAGGATGAAAGACTTTACAGCAGCGTCTGCATCAAAGGCGAGAAGAGACGCTGCCGCTGTCAGAGCCTGTCACAAGATTAAACCAAATATAAAAACACAAAAATGAAATACAACAGGTTGATGTGGCTTTGTTAAAGATGAGTTATCCTGCAGAGCAAAGCACTACAGGTCAGAGCTTCAACTCAGTCCTGTTTTCTGCTTTGAAGAGGCACGTCTGACAAAACTAATAACTACCATGAATAAATACATCAGCAAACACATGAATAAATTAATAAGCACATAAAAGCATGACAACTTGTGGTGCTTCTTTGCCTGCTGCTGCAAAAAAATTTGACACTGAAACTGCACAGAAGAAGGCATTATGGCTTATGAGTTGATTCCACCTGGAGCCAGGCAGTTTGCCTCGGGGTGGTTAAATATTTTCATTCATGGTGGAAAAGATGAGCACATAAAAGGTTCAATTCAATTCAATTTTATTTATAGTGCCAAGTCTTAAAAAAAGTTATCTCAGGACACTTTACAGAGCAGGTATAGACCACACTCTATAACTTATTTATGGTATTTAAGGTTGTTGTTGACTAAACCAAACTGGTCATCTTTTGTTGGATTGACGTAATCGTCATGGTCACCGACTGGTTGCAGTTTCACAGCGTTAAAGTTGTACTAGAGAAGATTTTCATCTATTAAATTGTCTTTTATCTAATATCGATCAAAGAGTGAGTTAAAACAATGGTGATTGATCTTATGACCCACTAATGAAAGCACTTGTTGCATTTGTATTACAATCTGTCTGTGGTGACATTCCCATATCTGAGTTAGGCTTGCAGTAAGGGCAGAAGTGTAATAGGAACATGTGTGTGTGTGTGTGTGTGTGTGTGTGTGTGTGTGTGTGTGTGTGTTAGTGTGTGTGTGTGTGTGTGTGTGTTAGTGTGTGTGTGTGTGTGTGTGTGTGTGTGTGTGTGTGTGTGTGTGTGTGTGTGTGTGTGTGTGTGTGAGGGAAACATATAGGGAATGGACTGGAAGTAGAGAGGTGAATGTGGTTCAATAACGTTTACAAAAGAGCAAAACAATAAAGAAAGAAAGAAAGAAACAACACACATAGTTACATGAACCAGACAAGATGGAGGCTCTGAAAGAACAAACTCACCTGCAGTTACATCCTACTGCCAAAGAGGCCGCCAGAAACAACTTCTCTCAAATGTTATGGAGTACAAGTTTAAATAGAAAGTCATATTTTGTAAGATATGAAACCAATTGTTGTGTGTAATGCTTCATGTTCTACCTCACATCATCATTTCATTCATTGTTCAAAATGTTCCTAATAGTCACCATGTTGTGTTCGTATGAAGCCGGCAGGGGATGTGCTGTCTGCTGTAACGTTAGTCACATTGGCTGATAAAGTTGTGAGTTGTTGTGAGTCCTCTGTGACCATCTGCAGGCCTTGGGCCCTGCTTCAGATGCCCGTTTTGCCCAGCTGGGATGATTGCTTTTCTACTGTGTTATGAGATCTTTCTTTACTTCCAGACTTACTGATTTATTTATTGTATTGAATATGGCACACCTGCTCCCAGCCACAGGACACACTGCACCTCAACCCTGTGTTTGCTTGCTGCTCTGTTGTCAGTTTAGGTAAAGGAGAGCATTTGCATTAATAAATCTCTTCTCTTCTCCTGTAGCCTCAGACGCCTCCTCATCTTCCTCCTCCTCATCTAGTCTCGGGGGTTTCGTGGACTTCATTTTCACCCAGGAGCCTCAGGACACGGTCACAGTGCGCGGGGGTGTGCTGCAGCTTGACTGCCAGGCGCAGTCCGATGCAGTGGCAGGACCTCCCGTCATAGTATGGCGTAAGGACGGTGTGCTGCTGAGTACGGTAGTGGATGAGCGACGGCGGCAGCTGGCTAACGGCTCGCTGCTGGTGCAGAATGTTGTGCACTCACGGCACCACCGACCTGATGAAGGTGAATACCAGTGCCTCGCAACACTAGATGGCCTGGGGAGCATTGTAAGCCGGACCGCCAGGGTCACTGTGGCCGGTAAGTGACAGCTCTATTCTGTTTTATTCTGTCCTATTCTATTCTATTCTATTCTATTCTGTGTTTTAATAGCTTGCTTCACCAGGCTCTATAATGCAAAAATATAACTTGTGACACTGAATGATCTTAACTTAAGGTCTCCATGCTGGGTTTATATGGTGGGGACAGAAGTAAAGGTAAGGAGAGAAGGGAAGTAGAAGTGAGGAGAAGAGTAGAGATTTCCTCATTTTGGTTAGTGTCCATGACCTTGACATGTCCTTGAACATGGCAACACACACACACATACACACATACACACACACACACACACACACACACACACACACACACACACACACACACACACACACACACACACACACACACACACATAATATTGCTCAGCTTCCTCCATTTATTTTACTGTTCATGTTTATGAAATAGAACCAAAGTAATTCACCTGTAATGTAATTTAGTAAGTGGAGTGTGGCTTAAAATCAATACCATTTATGGAAGACATTAATAGGCACAGAGGCTTAAGTGCGTCACCATCACCAACAGTGTGTGCACTGTCTACAGCGTGGTACAACATACCATACAGCAGTTCCAAGTGGGGAGGGATTTTAAAGATATATTTGATTTGTAGGTGGAAAATGCATATGGATAGAAAGTAGAAATTTGAAAAATATCAAACACTGAATCATTTAGAGGATCAATTAGCCATACATTGCAACTGATTCAATTTGTGCTCATATAATTTAATGCCTTATAATTTGGTCCTTCACCTATTAAGAGGCACAGCATGGACATAACTTATACCAAATAACTATAGTAAGCATTTAGTTTTGGCTAAGTTTCTTCATTTTCCCACATGTAGTCCTGGGACATTTAGAGGATGTAGGGCTCTCTAGGTGTAGCCCGTTGACAATAAGTGGGTTTCTGAGCAGTTTTTAGAACAGAAGTGCTCACAAACCAGTTGCTGAAAAGTGCAACTCTTACAGAAATTTCCAAATGTCATAAGATCCTCGAGGTCTTGGTGTCTTAATCTGAGATTTTGTAAAAATACAAAAAAAAAAACAATTCATGAGACAGAATTAGGGATAGGCGATATGGCAAAAATATCATATCACATTTTTTTTACATAATCACAATTATTATTATTATTATTTTTTTACATTGATTTCTGTAAAAATATAGCCCTAAAAGAAAAATGTAAAACAAAGCATTTAGGCCAAAGGACCTTTTCATCAGTTTTTGGTATTTTGCCAACTGTTGCGAATACAATGGACATTTCGCAAAAGTCGGCCTAAAGCTAACTGTGCCTCTGCTGGCTGTGGTGTGGCTAGACTCCTCGCCTCTTCCCTCTCAGCAAACTACCTGGTTTCTATTTTATTGCTGTCGCGGGCATTGAAGATGAACAGCTGATCATGAAGTTGAAATGATGAATTATCTTAACAAGATCTGCTCATTAAGGACACCTACGAAACCTAAATAAATGTGTTGTTGAAGCTAAACAGGCCAGATAAGGAACATTCAGAAGAAGCTCGGAGGAAAATGATTCTCACTGCAGTGTGTGTGTGTGTGTGTGTGTGTGTGTGTGTGTGTGTGTGTGTGTGTGTGTGTGTGTGTGTGTGTGTGTGTCCTTAAACACATTAAGAGTCGGCTGGTGCACGGGACATTTAACAGTTTTTCAGAGGCATATTTTACACCTTGTTCCACACATTCTATGTATAAATGTGGACAGACAGCGTTGACGTGACGCGATAGTCCGAAGCTCGCGTGCTGTTAGGACTCGATGTAACTTCTCCGTTCCATTTACATTTTTAGCCATGACTTACCGCTACTTTCTGAGTCTTAATCACTGCCTGTAGCTCTCTATGATTGGTTTGATCGGCCTGAGGCGGACAAGCCAAAAGTGTCATATCATCATATAGCCCACCCCTAAACAGAATGGCCCTCGTATACTTCCTTCATATTGTTCTAATGTCCTTAATCACGCTAAATTTCAAAATTAAACCTAAAACACAGTGTTTATTATCGCAGAGCTGGAAACCTGAAGGTTCGTTTCCGATCCAGCCCAGCTTTCAGATGATGTATTTCAGATGATGTATGCCATTTCTGTGTGGCATATACTGTTGACCTGCTATTTCCCCCTAAAGATCCCATATCCCACCTAAAAAAGTCAAATTGTACTTGTCCCCAGACCATCACTGTGCTCTTATGAAAACATTCACTGCTACTGCTTCAAATGAAACTGATCCCATCTGGTTTATCCATGAAGTATTCTATCTATCCATGAAGTAATTTATTAATGCTCTTTAATCAGTTAGGTCATACACAATAAATTTGTCTACTCATACCTTGTATTTGATCTGTAAAAAACAATTTTCATTGCTAAACCAAATCACACGCAGATTGTATTTGGAGATTTTTGATTATTATGACTGGAAAAATAATAATCATTGAACATCTAAAATGCAGTCATAGACGGACGTGTGAGACTTTCATGTTAAGATGTTTAAAATGTCAAACGTAATGAACATTTTTCCTGAATAATATTAGCTTTATTCAGATAGAAAAGCTGCATAATGGCACTTTAAACGTGTGGTAAGAAAGTTTGTCATCCATACTCACGGTTAAGTGTTTAGTTGGCTGATGGATAGCCTAACCAAGCTGATTACTTATGCTGATAATGAGGTTCTGGATAACATACACACACATACACTCACTTTTACAGTGTGTGTGTGTGCGTGTGTGTGTGTGTGTGTGTGTGTGTATCAGCTGGTCGTCTCTTTAGCCCACTCAGCTCTTTGTGTTTGAGTGTTTTGGTCTCTCGAGCGACTCTTATCCTCCCAGTCAGTTAAAGCGATTAAAGAGACAGGAGACCAGCGGCTGCAGCTCACAGGGAGAGTGTATGTGAGGTGAGGTGTCCCACCATAATCTAACCCTTCTCCACTGCAGGAACTAAACTTCTCACAATCCAGGGCTCCCCATGGCCTTGAACATTAAACCAGGGCTGTAGATCATTTAAATTGAGATATACCAAGTCCTGAAGGCCTCACTGTTTCAAGATCAAGTCAAGATTGTGTCCAATGGGGTCAAAGTCTAAATGGAGACAAAAAAGTATCCATTCTTTATTCCTCATATCGTTGTTACATACAGTTGATTATAATCAGACTATTATAGTTTTCATTATTGTTTAAAGTCCCCCTCCACTCAAAATGTGTTTTTCTTCTGTTTGATCAACTAGACAGTGACTTTTCTGACGTCTTCATCCTAGCACATAACATGCTTAAATCAAACATTTAAGCATGTTATTTATCCTTAATTAGATCTGTGAGGTTCACCGGCACTTTGTGTATCTGTGTGCTGAAGGGTTAGGAGTTACACAGCGGGCCACAGATCTCCTGCAGGAGGGCGACAATGTGCAGATCCTTCCAAGAGGTGTTTTCACATTCAAATCCTGAAGGAGGAGTTGAATGTGCACTTCTCTGCAATTTGAAATTCAAACATATACAGGCAGCTTTAGTTGGTACATCACTAATCCATAGAGCAATCACTGTTTAATATGTGAAACGGTATTCGACGGGGGAACAACTTCAACACAACACCTGCAAAGAAACCTGAAGCCGACTGTCAGTACGCATATTTAACTTTGGGCTGGGTCAGTGTGCACATAACCACGGAATGTGTTAAGTTGGCAAAAAGATTAATTATTTTTTATTTTTTTGCGTACATTTCCTGTCTGAGATTGCCGCTGCCTCAGAGTGGCACCTGCAGGATCCACACACTATATTTAAGCGTCACAACATCATGAACTCTCATGTACAGCTGAGGTTCTTCATCGGGGAACAAACTTTTTGCTATGACATCAGTTGCCTCTAATGGCTCATTGTGGAGCCCATATCCAAACCTGAGCTCAATCATGTGTGTTAAACAATTTAAACACACACATAATGGTATATAATTCACCCAGATCTATAAAATATGAATAGGTTCTGCCCCTTCACTGTCATGCACACACACACACACACACAAAATCACAAAACACATTACAAGGCAAAATGCTAATGAACAGCAGAGGCTTAAAAATTCAATTAGCAGTCTGAATGTGTGTGTGTGTGGATGTTTAGATATGCCTGCAAACTTGGAATTAATTAGCAACACCGAACACAGAGAGAGAGAGAGAGAGAGAGAGAGAGCGAGAGAGAGAGGGAGAGAGGGAGGGAGGGAGGACGTATAGAGAAACAGGACTGCAAGTGAGTAATAGACTATTGAAGAATGAGCAGAGGGAGAGAATAAAGAGGAATAGAAAGAGACTACAGCGGTAGGATGAGAGAACGACAGATAGAGAAACCTGAAATAGAAATAATGCACAGAACACTGAGTGCAAAAAAATATGAAGATAAGACTGAGAGGAAATGAAGAGAAAGAGAGGGCATGGCAGAACGGTGAGAGAGAGAGAGAGATAGATAGAAAGAGAGAGACTAGCAGAGTGGCCTACACAGAGGAAGACAACTTCTTATCTACAGTTCAACACTGAAACATCTGCTTCAGTTATTGGTAATACAACCTAAAACAACAGCCTAAAACAGGGTTCATTTTGATCATCACACGCACACACTCACTAAGGAGAGCCAACACTCGCTTGCTTTGTTCCATTGACATCCCCTACTGTCTCTTGAACCTCTGTGGACTATCAGCCACAGCCTAGTGTTGAGAAAGCCTGGGACCATCAGGGCTGATCTTCCAACATCTACCTGGTGTGATCCTTCCATGGCGAAAGTTCCCTAAAAGGTTTTGCTATCCATGCTGGATGATGCCATCCGGTCTTAACTGTAAGTCCTGACGTAACACCCTTTCAAAGTACTATTTTTGGGTCCAACTTTGGTATATCTACAATGCTGCATGGCTGTGTTCCCTGTTGTTTGAACAGGTCTGAGTTTAAAATATTTTTTTTTTTTAAAAGACATTGTAAAGTTTGGGAAAAGGTTCACATTGTTGATTGTCTTGTTCAATGCAGTGTTTGGACCGTGAAATAGTATTTTGAAAGGGTGTTAAATAAGACTTAAAAAAAAGACAGTGACAGTCAGTTGTGTTAGTCTCTTGTGCTACGCTGGCTCCTGGTCACACTGGCCCAGCTTACTGAGAACCTCAGTAGAGAACAGAGCCTTTGTTAATGGTATGGGTGACAGCTATATCTTTTGTGAAAAAAACAAACATTTAGCTGCTTAATCTGTTGCACTAACAAGCAACATTCTGTGTCTCAGTAATGTTATGCCTATGCAAGCAATGTTAGCTAACGTTACTGGTCCTTGAGGTGATAGAAAGGAATCTAGCTCACTTCAGTCCCACTGGAAACTAAAAGGGAATTCCTGTCAGGGTGAAACTCTTTTCACTGCCTGCCACTCAGAAATGTAGCTGCCACTTTTAAAATATATGCGATAAATAAGTAAAATGCCATGTAATATTCAGTATATTTACACAGAAATCTTCAAATGTGTTGTAGTGAAGTGGAGGATTAAAACAATAGTTTGCTTTACTCACGGCGACTGTGGCCAAACCAGCGACTTCAGGGAAGCAGGTGGATTTTACAGTTTTTTAAGATTTATATTTAATTTAAAACAGGGAAGTGCATATTAGTTTTTCTAACAACTATTAACGGAGAAATCCGGGAGAGTTGCTAACAGCTGGTTATGGCTAACACTGTTTAGCTCGGGGCAGCATGGTGAAGGCATTAAAAGTTATTTTTTAACCATTTATACTTCAAAATAACAGCAAACCTCTACGCAGCATGAGAAGAGTCCTTACACAGAAAACAAAGCACCAATGGGATCCTTCCTTTGGGATTGACTTTGTTAATCCACTTGAATGGATTTTACTACGAGAGTAGCCGGTACAGGGGCCAGTTGGTAAGTCTTTCAAAAGCCAGAGCTATTTAGTATTAGCCACGTCCCGCTGTTAGCGACTCTCCTGGATTTGTACGTTTATAGTTCATACACCACTCTGGGACTGTCCATGGTGTCTAGAAAAGCTACCGGTAAGCTAATGTTATGGTGCGTCTTTAGCTAATTGTTTTATCTGCTTTCCACCATCAAAATGTGTGTTCGAATGCATTTCATTAGGTGAGGGTCGAGAATCACAGTCAATCAAAATAAATAAGGTTCTTCGGTCAATAACATTGCTTTTATACAGCAGTTGCCAGTGACTTTCACATGTGTAGCTCTATCACACTGACGCTAACCTTACTAAACATGACTTTCTCTTGTGTGTTCTCCTTGTCCGTGGCGGATTGCCTGACATTTTTTAGCCGCCACTGCCAACAATTTTCCCACATTTGGTGGGTGGCTGGTGCTTATTTCAGACCCCGATTAATGTACCCTCCCCATGATTCATAAATGCTCCAATATTGAATGGGTTCTTGATACTTGAGTCAAGTTTCATGAAAATCGTACCAATAGTTTTTCTGTAATCCTGCTGACAAACAAACCAAACTTAAAACATAACCTTTGTCGCAGAGATAAGGAAACAAGAAGCAGCATGCTTTATAGCTATAGAAAGGTGAGCTAATTTCAGTGTGACATTATTTCTGAACATTAAGTTACTTTCACTTGGCTTTCTTTGGTGTTCATCACTGAGTTAGCGCAGGATTCATGTTGATTGTTACCATTTAAATCGTTATCTAAATGTTCAAAAGCGTTGTTATTCTAATTTAAGGATCGTATCTAAAGCTAATGAGTCTTACCCGCATAGTGTTATTTTTCTCAACCACTCCACACAAAACTAATATCTTTAAACTGCTAGCTAAAGTTCACATCAGTGGAGGGAGAGACAGAGCAGCCTTCAGTCTGTCCATCCCCAATTAGCTGTCGACTCTCTGAGGATTTGGACAAATCCAAATTAATGGTGGTGAGAAGGAGCAGGTTTTGACCCACAGAAGCAGATAATAACTGTTCCCAAGGGGACGACTCAGAGTGGGAGCGTCCCAAAATCCCTCTGCTGCCCTCGCCCGTTTGCCGTGATTTGCATGTTATTATCCGTCTGAGTTATTTCAGTCTGTTTGTCTAATGAGAATGAAAACAGCAGGGAGACAACAGCCACTATCCTCATGGATTTTGAAGACTCTGTGTTTTGTTTTTTGGTCGGATACAGAGGTTGCTGGTTTGAATCTAAGACAGGAAGTTGAAGTGAGGCCATGTTGAGTTCTCCTCAATGCAAATTTTCTTCCATCCTGATTGACCTATTTATCTTCCTCTCTAACTTTTTTCATTCTTCTGTAACAACTCTGCTCCACTTATGGTTCATGAGGCTGTTTTATATTGTTTTTTTGCAAACTCAGGCAACATGTTCTCACATGATTAAAAAAGAATCATAATGATGCTCTGATTTATAAAACTAAAAATGTATTAATCTGCTTGTATGTACTCTGATGAACTCTTAAATCACAATGTAGAAAAACACCAGTTTATCAGGTGACATAATTCCACCTGCATCCAGGTCAGTTTTGCTTGCTTCTGGAATGTTCTACTGTAAGCTGTAAAAACAACAGGTCAATGTGTTTAAAGAGGACCTATTATGCTTTTCCGTCTTTTCTGACCTATAAATGTTGTTCTAAATTTTCTAGCATGATCAAACAACAACAATTCCCAGTATTTGTCTACGTAGAGGAAGCCGTAGTTCCCTATTGGTCATGCTGCTACACAAAGGCTCAAACTTGGAAGCTGTAAGTCCGGCCATTTTTTCATGCTGTTTCTGTGTTTATTTTGGACGTTAACCTGTCGAAGTTGCGCGGCTAATGTGGCTAGCTTCCATATAGACAGTGTTTCCGTATATGGTAAGGGATGTAACATTTCCCGGCATGCACACTGGGCTTTTCGGAAGGGGTTATTGTAGCTGATCTGACAAATACAAATATGACCCTGAAAACTAGCATAATAGAGCATCTTTAAGAAGACCTGGTGTATCGCAGGTCTTCGCTTTTGTCCCACACTGTTAGGACACGTGTAAGGCTGTTTTTGTTTTGTTTTTTTGGTGTTTTTTGGTGTTATCTGTACTTTTTTCTTTGTTTTGGGCCACTTTTCTTTTGGTAACTATGAGAACAATCTCACAGACCATCTCTGTCAGAATACTGAAGGACTTTAAAATCTTTGTTGTTAGCTTAAATCACCACATGGCTATTTTTATTCTCTTAAATGGTTTTCAGTGAAAGTCTTCTGACCACATGAAAAGTAGAATATGCAATTGGACATAGAGAATAATACATTTCAGCAGTACTGGAGGTCAGACTTGCTAAGTGCCTTACCTCTCAACATGGCAACACACAAGCAGCAAACAGTTGACATTGACCTGAAAACATTTGTTTAAGGGTTTTAGAATTAGACCTGTGGCAGTTTGTTGAGGGTTAGACCTCAGGAATGAAACCTAAGTCCATACAGCAGTGTCCTCACATATAAAAAAAACAAGAATATGTGTTCCGTGTGTGTGTGTGTGTGTGTGTGTGTGTGTGTGTGTGTGTGTGTGTGTGTGTGTGTGTGTGTGCTTGTGTGTAGCTACAGGCAGCAGTGTGATCTACACAGGAACGGACAGCAGCAGAACTTATATAACACACAGGATCCAAATTCACATCAGCGTTCCCGTCGCTTCTGATCTGTGGGATGTCACAGCGGCTCAAGTCCTCGCCGCCATGTAGTTGCATCCAGCGGCGACTCGTCCCACGATTTAAGAGTCAAACTTACGCTCGTCTAATGTTACAGAACAGAAAGAGAAAGCCAGTGTTTGTGTCCCGAATAAAGTTTGTAATGTGTGTCGAGGTAAAACCGAGGAAGCAGAAGAAACTGATTCAAACCAGCATGGAAACAAAATAACACAAACTGCATTTTTTTCTCTGTCCCTGGTTGAAACGACTTCAAGAGCATTCAGATGCTGACAGAAATGTCGGACTCTTATTCAGAACATTTTTTTATAACAGAAAATATTCTTTCTCTAAAATATCATTGTAAATGTGTAAAAAGAAACAGCATTTGTTAAAAAATGAAATGAAATGAAAGAAACTTAATGACTGCATATGAGAAAGTAAATTAACGTCCCTTAGTCTCGGCAGCCAGATCTATCTCGTCTGCCTGCAACACTTGTGATTCTGAGATGGGGGGGGGGGGGGGGGGGGGGGACTCTCTTATACACCAATCACAGTTGCGTGTCTTGCAAAATAGATATGGTAGATAGCAGAAGGGGAGGAGACTGCCTGACATCTGGTACATGACGCAGGAGGAAGGATGTGGTTAGCATAGCTTAGCATAAAGACTGGACACGAGGAAATGGCTGGCTCTGTCCAAAGTAAAGAAATACAGACACTTCCAAAACTCACACATGAACAAATAGTGTCTTGTTTATTTAAATTGCAGACAAACAGAAATAGAAGAACATCTTTTTTGTAATTTTACAATTTTTTATTCTAATTATATACATTTTATAGATCGATTGTAGCTTGTCTGAGTCTCTTAATGTGTCTTATTTTGTGACTGTGTGGGCGGCAGAATTGGTTTATCTGTGTGGATTAATAGGTGTATGGAGCCCACCTCCTGTCTTATAAGTGGACACTTGTAGTTTCTCATGAAGGTCGAACTGCTGTCATAGGGTAAGAATAACACAATATTTTAAATATTCTGTCATGAAAATAATTTACATTCCATCATTTAAACCGGTTCAAACTCAAGTGTAAAATCTCAACAGAGGAGAACAATGTCAACAGAAGAGAATTAGAGTTTCCTTGTTGAATTCCTCACATTCCTGCAAAGTCTGATTAATCTACCCAGAGGCCCCGGCGGCCTTGTTGAAATAAAAGTGTGAGAGCAGAGTGAGGCTGGCATCAGCAGGGTCGTGTGTTTTGTGGCTACAGGCTGCTTGTTGTTGAAGATCATCTGATCAGACAGGAAACGGCGTGTGTCCTAAACACAACAGGCTGGACACTGCCTGTCCACATTGTCCCTGTCTTTTTGTCTTTCCGTCTGACTTTCATACGTCCTCCTGCTGTTCACAGGCCAACTCTGTCCCTCACCTGCTGTGCTTCTCTTCTCTTCCTGTCCCATTTTTGTCCATGTTATTCTTTTGATGTGGACCTGAAAAACCTTTACTGTCAGCTCACCTCTTCCTCTTCATCCCTGCTGCTACTGTGTCTCTTCCAATTCTGAATCACTGAGCACTATTAGAACAAACAGCAGTAGAGACAATACAGAGGACAGTACAAACAGCAGTACTGACAGCAGTACAAACAGAAGTACAGACAGCAGTACTGACAGCAGTACAAGCAACAGTACAAACAGCAGTACTGACAGCAGTAAAAACAACAGTACAGACAGCAGTACAAACAACAGTACAGACAGCAGTACAAGCAACAGTACAAACAACAGTACAGGCAACAGTACAAACAACAGTTCAGACAACAGTGCTGACAGCAGTACAGACAACGATACAGACAAAAGTACAGACAACACTACTGACAACAGTACTTTACTAACAGCAGTACTGTATAACAGCAGTACTGACTAATTTGAGTTCATTACAGTTGACATCTGAGTATAGTTGTGTAGTTTTGTTGTTGTCAACCCACTGAGCTGCTGCTTCCTGTTTGTGGTGTACCGTTTTTGTCTGACACACCAGATGAAGACTTAAGCCTGCCATTCGCAGGCCACTGTATGAGACAGCAGTCTCCTCCTCCTCTGCTATCTCAGCTATCTATTCAGCAAACAATTAACCAATTACCCCTTGGGGATTAATAAAGTATATCTATTTTATTCTATTCTATTCTAATGACACTGTCACTGCAACCGGGGCAATTGTGATGGTTTTAAAGGAATACAAACAAGCCTGAGCGATGTAGAGAAAACAAAAAGCTTTAAGATAGGATTCAAAGAAACAATCAATAAAAAATATGTATAATAACGCTGAGTGAATTCTGTCAATACTCCATGTTTCTGTTGATAACCCTTCCCCCTCTGGACTCCCCCCAGGTCCGCTGAAGGTGGTCGTCCCCACCGAGTCTGTGTCCTCGTACCTGGGTGACACTGCCCTGCTGCGCTGTGAGGTCTCAGGCGACCCAACACCTGTCATCCGCTGGCAGAAGAACCGGGAAGACCTACCGCTGACCTATGACCCCGATTCCCGTGTGGCGGTGCTGCCGTCCGGCTCGCTGCAGGTTAGCCGCGTTCAGCCGCCAGACTCAGCCACATACCGCTGTCTGGCCGACAACCCCGGCAGCACCAGGACGGGGACAGACGCCGAACTACGAGTACTCCCAGGTAACTGATCCAACACATGGCTACTTGGTTTACTGATGCAATGGTGGTATGTAACTATAAGGACTGTATATTTACTCCAGTACGAGTACAAATTTTACTGTACTTCATTTGAGTATGGAAATTCACTTGACTACAGTTTTCTGACAGCTTTAGTTATCAGTGTTGTGCTGGTAACTGAATAATAATAATTAGTTACCTCATTAAAATTGTAAATAAATTACTTCACTGATTACTTCCACCAAAAAGTCATGTGGTATTGTGATAAACAACTTTTTAGTACTTTTTAAATATCTACTTTGAAAGCTATGTGTGAAGATTTCTAGTGTAATGTACAGCAACTACAGTTTTCAGTATGAAAACAAAAAAGACCCGTGGAAGAGTCCCGTGTGTTGTTTCTGCTGCTGAGTGAAGTGGCAGAGGTTAGCTCCAAACCTCCAGCCAGGAGACAAAATAAAAGTGTCTCCTCCTGGGATTCCTGAACAGGAACATCTAACACTGAGCTACTGTAAGATATTTTATTGAGTTTCATCTTAATGGAAGGCTGTGAATGAATTTGATTCCCCTCTGTAAAACAGTTAAGTATATAGTGTGTCTCAAGCTTTTATTTTGAAAGGTAAGAATGGAAGAAATGAAGCGGTTGCACACAGCAGACCTCTGTTGTCTTATAATCCTCCAAAGCAAACAGTACGGTGTGATGAGAGAGGATGTAACCCAACATTCAAAATAACAACTTTCACATGGAATTCAATAATAAGGAGCACTCCACATTATGGCTCATTCAGGTCAGTTATGCACCCCACTAACACACAACACATCAGGCTCACTGATACAATACATTTACTGAACACGCCCACATCTTTGATGACAGTGGTTCCCACTAAACTGATGGAAATGTGGGCTCGTTTGCTAGACAGAACCAAGGTTCAAAGAATTCTGAACGGAACCGGTTCAAGAACCTGTTCCCCTTCAGTCGAAAAACAGTATGTGAGAGCACATAGGAACAGAAGGTGGAGGTAGAGCAACATGACTTTTCGTTGACGTTTCAGATCGTCCGTCTCATTGTGCTGTCAGGATATAGTAACATGTTCAGTAAATATGAAAAAAATATATATATTTCTCATAGAACGTGACCAACTTTAGCTTTTAAGTACATTTTCCTATTTTTACCATACCTGTTTACTGGAGATCCAGATGGTTCCAATCAATTTGTCAATAAGTTGATGTGCCTTTTAGAGCTCCTGAGGTTAAAATAGTTTCATTTATCAGGCTTCAGTTGACAGTTTTGGACTGAATAATTGAAAAGTACTTCCTGCCTCAACTGCAACTTCTGGCATCAAATATTGTACGTGTGTGAAATATTATTTGCATTATCAACCACCAGTCTTGTTACAGTGAAGTACTGCACCAGCAGTTTAACCTTAAGGTGGGCTCTGCATTTCCTGCAGTCATCAGTTTGACAGGTAGTCATTTTTGTTCATTTCCTCTCAGTGCTAGATGTCTCATTTTTAAATGAAATGTGATGTAATAAATATATTGAGTGTAAGATGTGATTTTAATAATGTGTCTGAGAGGAAGCAGCTTCTCATCACTCTGCAGGGAGTCTGTCAGCCACTGATGTTTAATACACTCAGTATGGTCCAATTATATATGCGAGTCCGTACGCTCATCACTGAGATAACAGCTCAGGTTAGCTCTCTCTTCCTGGTTAAACACCTCTTTGACTCGAGCTCATCAACTGTTCCTCTGCTCCATCCCAGCGGGAGCTCCCTGGAACCAGAGCACCGACCTTCAGCAGGATAATCACATTTACTTTGCATTTCAAACTCCACTCCCACTTTTCATCACAGCTGCCTCTATCCACCCTCTCACACACACAGCGGAGAATTTGTTATTCTAGTTGTACAACAACAGGACTCCTCAGGGGGACAAACTGAGTCTTCCATTAAACTCCAAACTGTAGGATGCAGAATCATTACAGTCATTCAGCAGTTCAAAAGTAGAAAATAAACATAAACATAAAATATGATACAGTTAACAATGCATATAGAATTTATGAAATAAAAAAAAATAAAACCATGTAATAAATAAAACGATAAATAACAAAACAGAATAGAAAATGTTTAAATATGTACACTTAAAGGCTCTGTAGGCAGCTTATTTTTGGCAGTATTAGCCAAAAACTTCCATAATAACCTCAGGGATAATGTAAATGAAGTGATGTGAGCAAAGATCAGACCTCTGTGTCTCTCCTAGGCACTGTTTTCAGCCTGCAAAATCTAACGCGTGACGGAAGAGTTTGACCAATCACAGAGCAGTTGAGAGAGCGAGCCCTGTGATTGGCTGTTCTACTAAAGCAGATGTGCGTTCACGTCTCTTTGGTCTGCAGCAGGAAAGATTGGAAACACCCACGTTCAATGCAAAAAAATCTCTAAGAAGAGGAAGACAGATTCGTCAAAAGGGAGTCTAAAAGAGAGTCTGACAACAAACGCAATAAAACACGTATAAATATGGGCCTGGTGTTTCCAACATGGAGAGAAGTTGGGGGTGACATTGGTGGACTCAGAGCTCGCTGTTCTTCTCTTGGACATGTTTATGTTGCTACATTACAGTCCTGAATCATACTATTCCACCTCAAACGTCTTCACAGACCTACAAGTTTGCCAAGAATGACAGGATATTCCTTTTTATCAATTCAACAATTGCAATCATGATCGGGACGATTGAAATGAGTGAGGCGTAAGCACACTGACACAAGTTAGTTCTCCATTTCAGTCACTGTCTAATGCTCATTCAGCACTGTTCAGGATTTACAGTATTGTGTTTAAAAAAAGGATTTTCTTAGCTGTGACTCGGACATTATGGAGGATAACGTAAAAAACAAATTAAAGAGAAGCTTTAGCAAATTGACGATTGCCTGAGGCGGGGACTGTCGGGTGCGTGTATGAAGTGCGTGCATCAGACGCCTGTGCTTGTCTGGTGGGAAGAGCTTGGGTCAGAGCTGAAGCGATGAGACCCGTGTAGACTCAACAATCCCCTTTTTAATAGGTTTCCTGCCTACTGAGCCTTTAAACCAAATAAAAAAGTAAAAATTAAAATCAGTTGTGTAAAAAATATCGAACAGAAAGAACCAGATAAGACCATGTCTTGGTCCTATCTCTAACACCCCGCTGTCCGACTCTGGGGAGGATGGAGAAATAGATTTCACCAAACATTATCGTTTTACTACTTTCTCAGGCTTCAGAGGATCTGCCAAACATTTCTTTAATGGATAAGCCGCATAGTGTCTCTATCCAGATTTAGCTCAGGCCCTTTGGTATGTATGGAGTTTTAATGGATCCAATGGATTCATTTTTAATTATACTGTTTCCATAAAGACTTTACTCAGTAGTCTGAGTCTGATGTCCATGTGTCATCCCCAGATAGTGCATCACTCTCCTACTTTGTGCTCTGTTCCATTAGCTGGGAGTCAGTCCGATAAGTGACTAAAGAGATGAGATGTAAAGCTCCAGTATAGTCATGTAGTTTAACAGCAGGTGTAAACATCAGCTGTCAGGTGGTGGAGAGAAATGCAAACACATGTAGATGTGTTCAGCAATTATGTGGAGCAGTTTCACTAAAGAGTTTAGATTGTATTTCACTTCTTCCGTTTGGAGCTTTTTTACTGGAAAATAAGCAGTAAAAAAATATGAACTGTATTGAAAATATCAGTTTCTTGTGAAACCAAATGTACAAGCCTGTGGACACCACTCATGTCTGTACTTTAAATATGAAGCAGCAGCTAGCTTAGCGGGAAAACAGGGTAAACAGCTAGCTGGGCTCTGTCTTAACGTGACAAAATCCACCAACAGCGCTTCTAAAGCTGTGTTCACAAATGTCTCTGGACAATGTCAGAAGAAGCAGGGCCGAGTTCACATAGGCAGCACAGAGGGTCTCCTGCTGTGTGAACTCGGGTGGCACCTGCCTGGGTAGAGCAGCAGGAGGTTGGTATTTTGGTGATAAACAACACAGTTTTTTGCCGTTCCTTGAATCTGTCTGGCGATTTCGGAGTTGTACCCTCTTTCCTTTGTTCCAGAATCTCATTGTCTCTCCAGTTAGACATTGTTGTTGCTGTCTTTGTGTAAATTAACCTTGTTTCTTCCTTTTTCTTCCCGTTTTGGCACATACATGACGCCCCACTCTCTCTCTCCGTGAATATACCAAAGAATGAGGGCTCAACTGGACATTACGCAGACTTTTAATTAGGGAACTGACAGTGTAAACTCTGTCGGATGCCTGATCCAACTGATTCGGGGTCATGTCTAGGTGGTAACCAAATATTTTTGAAGTCTCACTAGACGGTTAAAGTTAGGAATTGATCTCAAATAGACATGGTTAGGCATGGGATTTGAATGGGTAAAGGTTGAATATGTAGAATCTTTATCAAAAGCTGTTTTTAAAAAACAAATACATCCAGGGAGTATTTTTAGGGGTACAGAATGAAAGTATTGCTTTTCCATAAAAAATATATTTAGTCTGAATTATTATTATTTTTTTTTTTATTCTTTTGACACAATGACTCTCTGTCCCGTTCTGTTTCCATTGTAGCAGCCAATAGCATTGGGCGTTGTTGGTTGCCACGGTTGTCTGTTGTTGGGTGCAGCTACTGTAGGCTGGCACTGGGTGTAATGCAGTTTGCCAATCCTGCAGCTGCTTCGGGGCCTCAGTGAAGGGGGCGTTATTTGTCCCAGCAGCTGAGTGAGCGGAGACGGGCCAAAACCAGAGTCAATATAGGCCGAGCATTCACTCCATGGACTGAGAGAAAGGAGAGAAACGCCATTAAAACACACGCCCACATGGCTACGCTTCTCCTTGATCGCTAACATCACTTTCATCTTTACTTAACTGGAACGGCTAACGCTAACGGCTAACACTAACAGTCTGTCAAACTCCTCTAATCCTTGTTTTTATGGTGTGATTTTCTGGAGGGGACGGGTTCAAACAGGCTCAAACTGACTCCGATCTCCTGTTGGCCACTGGGCCTGGTCTGACCAACCTGGCGACCTGAATGCACAAATTGTGTTTTGTTGTTGCGACTACGATCTTGAGACACTGGATGACAGTGTTCTGTTAAAAAAAGTGTTAGGGAAGCAATTCTCGTGAGAGTTTAGGGAGCTGCCTAAAAACTAGGGTTACCATCTAGACATTACCCAGATTTAGACATTTGCCTTCTCACATACACCTCCGTAGAGTAATGTCTAGTTCTTTTCAGGTAGTGCATGTGTGAAAAAAGGTGAAGTGAATGAAACGTTTTTAAATTGGGTGAATGATCCAATAATTTTAAGGAGACACAAACATTCCAACATTACAGAGGTACACAGTGCTGCAATGAATAGGACTCACACATAAATGTGTGTGTATCAGAGTGCCCTGGCTCCTCCTCCTCATTGGGATGCGAGTGCCGTCGGTGTGTCTTCTGATTTGCTGACAGCCTTCTTTAGTAACGTGTCTGTGAAAACATTAAAGGAGTCACGCTGTCGTTCAGTGATTATCTCTGTGATCCCTCGCTCTTTACGCTTCTCTGTGACCAACCAAAAAAAAAATCTGCTGCGTGGACGCTTCTCCTGTTTCTTCCTTTGTCTGCTCCTGTTTGCTAATGTTTCTGCTGACTATCTCGTTTACGGCCCTTTTTCTTTAGTTTTCTTGCTCCAGAATTCTGAGGTCATACAGTTTTACATCTTATGTGTTTGTATGTGTGTGTGTGTGTGTGTGTGTGTATGATGCTGTATTTGAATCAGACTGTTCTGCTACAGGAAACACTCACTGAATATATTATAGTGTCATGATAATAATTTGAGTGGAAATTTAATAATTGTTGAACTTGAACTTGATACATTTGCCTTAAAATGTAAAATTACAAAAGTTTTCAGACTGACATGACTGTAGTGGTGGTCCAATGAGCCTTTACGTGCCCAAATGTAGCCTGTCTTTGAATTGGGACACACAAAGAGGTGTACATGTAAGCAGTGACACATGGTCACTCAAAGACATACACACACTGTAACAGACGTGGACACACATTGAGAAACACACAGACACAGACACACAAACACAGTTAAGACACATCTAAGAAAAACTAGACCAAACGTCCTTTTAAAAATAAATTTCACACCTGACCACAGCAATCAGACAAAACAAACAGCAAACACCAACATACCAATACAGCAACAACACAGCTAGAAAAGAACAACACCTGGCCTGAAAAGGAGATAGACGTAGCATAGCTTTAAATTTCCATCCCCATTTACATACATATACACACATAAAGACACCATCAAGACACACAGAACAAAAAAATAAATAAGTAAAACAAGCAAGCAAACAAAAAAAACATTGCAAACTCCCTCAACAGTTCTACAGTTGTCCTGTACATGGTGAGACATATAGACACACAGAAAAAACACAGGAATATACACATTAACACTACATGCAGTACATACACATACAGACTGGAATTCGATAGTTGATGCTGTTTTGAATCAGAGACATTTAGGTTTGTTGTAGAAGTGTACTGCAGATGGATACAGAACTGTAATGTTTTCATGTAGTTAGGCTCTTAGCATGGACACTGTAGGGAGTTGAACCCAATTCCACCAATGTGAAAGAACTACTGGAGCCTTTTGCTTTTTAGGCATTGGGGAAAAGTAGCGGTGCGTCTAGCCCTCCTTATCCTCACCAAACCACAGACTCACCAACGGGGTGTGGAGTGGGCTCATTTCTGCTAGTTTTATTTACCCCCATAGTTCCCCCAATCTCTCCCTTCCTGCACTCCCACTGTTTTCCTTGTAGGTTAGCTTGTGTTAGTGTGTGTGTGTGTGTGTGTGTGTGTGTGTGTGTATCTGTATGTGTGTGTGTCCTCAATATGGAAAACCGCACATTAAAAACTTAATTTTAAGCAACAAATTAAACTACTGCACATATCAGTGTTGACATGGGAGCAAGAAGATAGAAGCCTATTCACAGTGAATGAGATGTTAACAGCCGTAAGAGCTCCGCATGGTTTGGGGAATTTGAAATGAGTTAGTCAGTCGGAGGAGGCTTGGAGGACGAGTGAAACTGTGTGTGTGTGTGTGTGTGTGTGTGTGTGTGTGTGTGTGTGTGTGTGTATGTGTGTGTGTGTGTGTGTGTGTGTGTGTGTGTGTGTGTGTGACACACGGTGCTGGCTTCTTGTCGAACACATTAGGAGTCCGCTGGTGCACAGGACATTTACTGGGGAACCGACAGGGAGAGGAGAAGTAGTCCAACTGGCTGCTCCACGAAAGAAAGGTATAACATTATTTGGCATTTTTGGTCCAAACAAAATCAATGTTGCACACCCTTGTGCCATGCAGAAGCCATGTGGAAAATTTTAGGTCGGTCTGAACCTGAGATATTTAAGGAACACACTGACACACATGCAGACAGACATTCTTTGCTTTTATACATAGATAAAATTGATTACCAAATCATGCAGAATTTTAAATAATGAAGTTACTTAATGTTAAATGCAAAACTAGAATGAGAACCATCAAAATAAAATGGTTTGAAAAATTTAAAAAGCGTAAAATAGTATAGAACAACTCATTTAAAAAAAAGTATCAATCAATTACTGAAATTAATTAAAATAAAAGTCAAAAATAAAATATCTAATCAAATATTAATTATAATTGTATTAAAATGGTAATACATTTGGTGTTAAATTGTATAACAATACTTAAGCAGTATCTCACGACTGGTATGTTGGGATTATATCACAGTTTAGGGGTGTTTCAAAGAGTTGCCACATTATTTTAGTCAAGTGTTTCGCCTCCCTGTTAGCTTAACCATGTTTAGCCTAGCGTTAGCATAACTTGAAGACAGTGAAGTTTCTCAAACTGAATAAATACCACACATATAAACACTAAACTGCTTTGCTAGCTCATTCATGTTCTAACTAAGATATCTGCAGAAAGAAATAAACAGATTATTAACTAAACAGATTTAGCTACTACTCAGTGAACATGTAGGGTTAGCTTATAAGCAAAAGATAGCACTCTGTCAACACCGTGACACACCTAACATTTCCAATAACAGAGAGCATTGTAAAATGAGGTGACTAAATGCTAATTTATGGATGAGGATGAATTCAGGATGACTTGTTTGAATGCGCGCGTGTGTTTGTGTGTGTGTGTGTGTGTGTGTGTGTGTGTGTGTGTGTGTGTGTGTGTGTGTGTGTGTGTGTGTGTGTGAGAGAGAGAGAATGCCACTGGGTGTGTTGATGTAACTTCCTGTCTCCTGAAGGAAATCCTCTCATCGTTCTTTGACAACCCACCAGCCCTCGGGCCAACCTGAGGGTGAACACTACCTGACCCACTGAAGGAGTAGATGTGTGTGCGTGTGTGTGCGTGTGCGTGTGCGTGTGTGTGTGTGTGTGTGTGTGTGTGTGTGTGTGTGTGTGTGTGTGTGTGTGTGTCCTCAGGCCTCAGTTTTTCTTAAATGAGATCAGACAGAAAATCTGATTCTGAAAACATGAAAGGTTTGACCTCAGTTAACTTTTGATGATAGTGTTTGGATTAAAATGATTTCCGGTGTGGTTTGTCCATCGGAGGAGTACTGTCACATCTAGGTTGATGTCTTAGCCATGTATTCATGTACTTCTGAGATCCTTTTGAAGTTTTGGTTCCAGATTCCTTCTTTTGTTTTCACTGTATTTCACAAACTGGGACATTTCTGGGCGTGAACTGCTTCCTCTCTTCAAATGTTAATGAGGGATGCATGTGTTGGTCAGTCAGTCCACCACTTTGGCACAGATAGAAATAGCTTTTGGATGGATTGTCATGAAATTTGCTTCAGACACGTGCAGTCCCCAGAGGATGATACTATAGTAACTCTGATCATCCGACTTTACCTCCAGCACCATCATTAGGTCAAAATATGTCTGATACTTTTGTTTATGACCAAATATGAATGCCTCGTGGGTTTTCTATAGAATTGGCTCTTGAAGATTTCCAGAGCTGGCAGCTATGGACCTTTCCAAAGATGTAAACATAAAGATTCCAAAACAGTCCTAAGCCTAGTCCACACAAAGACAGGTATTTTTGAAACTGAACTTTTATGGCCCCGGTTGAACATTTTTTTTTGTTCACACCAATGGTGTGATAAAAAATATCTCTTTCCACACGAAACAAAAAAATCCACCTCAAACAGTGTCATGCACATTCCAAAGCAGTTGGTGGCGATAGCGCTCCTAACAGGAATGCCATTTTAGCCAATCACAAGGCTGGAAAAATTCATACCGGAAAAACAACAATGGCAAACTGAGGCCGGGTCGAGTTACTCACTGTCACTCATGAATTTAAAATCAGCGAAATTCAGGAAAATGTGGTAGTTATTGTATGAGACACAGACAAAGTGCTAATAAGTTGGCACCAGTATTTTGGCTCGGTCTTCCATAACACAACTCCATTAGCTGGTCACGTCTGGAGTGCTCTACATCTCCATGGATACAACTGACTGTTTACCGTCGCAAAGTGTGGCGTCAAACAATGTCGACAAGAAACTGGGGTTTTCCTCGGTTTTCCTGTCCACACATGACTGCTGAAACTGGACTCTTCCAAAAAGTTCACCCTGGACTCCGGTTACAAAAAATTCCGGTTTCAGGAGCCCACAACTGCGGTTACATGTGGATGAAAAGACAAACTCTGCAGAGAAACACCAATTTTTAAAATTTGTGTGGACGGCCCCATAGTTTTTTTCCTGTTGCAATGTATGTGAATGACATCAGCTGTGAGGAAGTTACCAAGGACCGAGGCTGTTGCCTAGCAACGAAATTCCATTGAAAAGGTCTTTAGACTCTTAGTCTTGTTAAAGTATTGGTTGACTCCATGCAATACAATGGTTTTTGCTCAGAAACCTGTACTCTTGTGTGCATGTTAAGCCCAGTTCAGACCAATGATTCGCAACGCAACAAAACCGTTTTCGAATGTTCTAGGTGAAATTTGCAGCGGTGTGAACTGACCCGTCTCGTCTGGACTCAAACAGGCTGATGTTGTCTCCTGCGATTCAGCTTGTCAAATCGCCAACAGCTGGTTCTAGGACATAACACATCACCTATTGTAACAGCCAATTAAGGGCGATGTCGATCCGTACGGTGTAGTCACAGTCTAGTTCGTTTGACCAGTGTGAGTACAACTGTACCACGCCCAGGCACGGCACACTTGCTGGCTGCAGCCCGGGTAAGAGAGGTGGACTTTAGTAAACCACAGATGCACATGTACGGGCACGAGCGTGTGCACGTGCACAAGCACGAGAGAGTGAGGAAAAAGAGACGGAGAGAGAGAGTGGGAGGAGCGCGCAATACACTGAATAAGGAGAAGGACCACCATAATCCAGAACAAAACGGTGAATCAGGGAAATACAACTTCCACTACCAACTCTAATTTGTCTCATTAATATTTCAAAACTTTATTCAATCATAGTCTCTTAAAAACAAATGTATGTTATAGACACCCTTTCCCTGAATTAGAGAATATCTTTTTTTTTTTTTTTTTAAGTACTTGACTTAGTTGTACTGCATTGTATCATTGGAGTAATATGCAGATAAGATGATTTCAGCTATTAAGATAATTATAAGGTTTAAGGTAAATATATATTATTATGCATTTTCTCACTTATATATATGGCAGTTAAAGCAAAATAAATATAAAACATGCTACATGCCAATTAAAGAAGTGGGAACTAATTTTACATGCCCACAAGTTCACAAGTTCACAGTTTAAAGAAAGTATATTGAGTAGAATAGAAAAGACACATGACACGTGCGTTGACACATTTATGAAAACAGCATGTCTGTGCTACAGAATACAATGATATTTAAGGCAAAATGTGAAACTTTTCAGTTTCAACATGACAGTGCCACAAAGCCAGGTCCAGAGAGAGATGATTTCCCAGTTTGGTGTGGCAGAACTTGACTTGTCTGAGCCCTGAGCTCAACCTCATCCAACACCCTGGGGAGGACATAGCGCTGACTGAGCCAGAGCTCATCAGCCATCATCAGGGTTGGACTTGTGGCTGAATGGGAGCAAACCCCTGCAGCAAGGTTCCAACATCTGCTGGAGAGTGTGAAACCAGAAGAGTATAGGCTGTTATAGCAGCACATTAATTGCCAAACACCAATCACATATGACTGCAATGTTTGGGTGTCCACATGCATTGTTGAAGCCATTACACCGATCTGTGTTTCACCTATATCATATTTATCATATTTATGCGAGTAACTAATCATGCCTATATATCAAATTATGCTGATCATAATGAAATCCTGTTGATCATGTTGATGTGATATTCCTGAAACGATTATGATGATGATGATGATGATGCAATGATGAGGTCAGGGGGTGGTAACTCTATATGTAGATGTCACCTGAGCACAGGTAAGGGGGTGTGTTTGGCCAGAGAGCGGAAGGGCAAACAATTTTCAACCGCATTTCGAGACAAAGCGGGTTTTTCTCTGTTTAATATGAGTTTAATTTATATTGCTGTTACTGTTAAGCAATAAAAGAACGTATTATTGTGACACTACGAAAGAATGCGCGTTGATTTACTGACCGCTCCTACAATTAAGTTGAAAATTGCCCATCTGAACGCCTGAAAGGACGCCAGTCAACGCGGAAATGAACGGATGAGACCGGAGTCAGTGTCTTCCTGGACTGATCTGGACTGCTGCCAGAATCTGATTGCACCGGTACCGTGAGTAAACGAGCGGATGCGCTGTTTTCTGAACCTGGTTACGATCAAACATTAAAAGTGACAAATGAAAAGAAGGAAGTTTTTTGACGAGCAGACGAATAAATCCATGAACTGCCTATAAACTACGAAATCACTGAAACTATAGACAGCAGGACACCGCGGATCAATATCGCTGCACGGAAAGCGGAAAACTTTAAAAGCGACGCGAAGACATGAATGAAAATATCACGAGCAGATGGAAATAAAATGTCATATACGAAATAAAGTGCTGAAAGAGGTCTGAAATAAAATTATACGCTCACAGAATTAAATAAAGGCTTAAATAACCTATAAAGGACTGAAACGGAAACAAAGCACGGCTGTGCGCATGAAAGAGTATAAATAAATAAATAACCGAAATACTAACGAATATTCAGACAAAGCTGTCGGATAAACTTGGAAAAAACCTGTACAAACGAATATTAAAGGCTGAGAACAAAAACTGAAACAATGGCAGAAGGAAGTGATTGTGGAGTCACTGAAGCTGGTATTACTGAGATGGACGCTGGAAAGCGTTCAAGTCACTCAGCGCAACACGCAGAGGGAAACTCTCACACTGTACACGGAAAATGAATGAAATAAAAACAATGATGAAAGAGGGTGCTGATGTTGACAATATTACTGAAGGTGCAAATGAATTTCTAAGACTGCTGGATGAATTTAAAAGGTGTCATGAATCTGTTCAGAAACTGCTGCCTGAGGATGTGAAAATGAATGAAACTTTGGACTGGTACGAGCCAAAAATGGCTGATTATGATGCTTTTCTAACTGAGGTGGGTCAATGGATAAAAACTCCGCCTGACCCACAAGCTCTTGTGGATGTTGGAGACAGTGTCTCACAGACTGGTTCAAAGGGTTCAAAAGGTTCTAAAAGTTCTAAAGGTTCCAAAAGTTCAAAATCTTCATCCTTTGCTTCAGCACGCATGAAGGCCACTGCAGACAAGGCTGCGCTGCAGGCCAGAGCTGAAGCTCTCGAAAGGAAACATGAACTGGAAATGGAGAAGTATCGGCTGGGTTTAAAAATGGAATCCCTGGACTTGGAAGCAGATATTGCTGCAGCTGATGCGAGGCTAAAGGCTCTGGAGGAATTTGAAAGTGACGAAGCATCAGAATCTGGAAAAGAAATGGAGGAACAAATAAATGCATCTGAGAAAATAGAAGGAAGCCTAGCAGAACTGGAGTTTGCACGGATAGGAACCATACCTAAAACACCCCTACAAAAGATGATACACACTCAGTGCCCACCACTAACTGGAATCACAAAAAGGTCTGAGCAACCACCAAGGGCTACAACAAACCCTCACATACCTAGAGTCGTTGTATCTGATAGACCACACAGAGGTGAATCCACTCCCAGAAGTGAAATAGCTCAGAGCAGCGATCTCACAAACATTATACAAAGACAGACAGACTTGGCGGATCTACTAGTGACACAGCAGAAAGAGTCTAAACTCCCAAGAAGGGAGGTGTTGGTGTTTGGCGGCGATCCTCTCACTTTCAGACCATTTATGAAGGCTTTTAAGCACAACATCGAGGACAAAACCAACAGCAGCGAGGATCGACTGTACTTCCTGGAACAGTATACTGTAGGTCAGCCAAAATAATTAGTTCAAAGCTGCTTTCACATGAACGCCACAACTGGTTACGAGGAAGCAAAGCGCCTACTTAAATATCATTTTGGCGATGATTTCAAGGTCACATCTGCATACGTTGAAAAGGCCTTAAACTGGAACCAAATACGTACAGATGATGGAAAGGCACTTCAAAGCTACGCCCTCTATCTAAGAGGCTGTGGTAATGCAGTTCAGGACCTTCCATACATGTCAGAGCTGGACTTACTATCAAACATGAAAAGACTTGTTTCCAAACTCCCATTTAAACTTTGAGAGAAATGGCGGTCTACTGTATGTGACATCACTGAAAGAACACAGCAGAGACCTAAATTCCATGATCTTGTTCTGTTTATGGAAAAACAGGCCAGAATAATTCAAGATCCCATCTTCGGGGATATCCAGGACCCTGCTGGAAGCACAAATGGGAGAAAATTCAAAAGAGACTTACCGTATATGAGATCTAGCAGCAAGAAAAGCTTTGCTGTGACTGTCGTTCCCAAGACAGAAACCAACAAGAACATCGATACATGGAAAAAGGCAGACAGGCCAGAGAGCATCCGTGCGGCCATGGACGCGTTCGTCAAGCCTTGTGCCTTCTGTAAAGGAGATCATGTGATGGAAACATGTGAAGCAATAGCAAAGATTCCCCACAAGGACAAAATTGAGCTGCTAAAGAAAAATGGACTCTGCTTTGCCTGCTTGGTCAGAGGTCATATGAGTAAAGAATGTAAGAAACGTCTCACGTGTCATTCCTGTGAGAAGAAACACCCCACTGTCTTACATATAGAGAACTTTACACCAGCAGCTAAGCAGGATTCAGACACCAGGAGCAATTGCATTGCTAAAGTTTCATGGTGTCATCAGCAGCACAAACAGGGGACAGAACTACAAGCTACAAGTTAGCAGTGGTACCTGTAAAAATGAAGGCACATAAAGGCAGCTGTTTGATAGAAACCTATGCGTTTTTAGACCCTGGAAGCAATGCTACTTTTGTCACGGAAAAACTGATGCAGCAGTTGTCTGTCAGAGGAAAGAAAACAGAGATCCTACTCCGAACGATGGGTCATGAAAAGCCTGTGAAAACCCATGTTATGAGAGGATTGGAAGTATGCAGCCTGGATGGCAACAGCTTCATAGAGCTTCCTGAGGTCTTCACACAAAATGCCATTCCTGTCAGTCAAGAGAACATTCCGACAGAGATGGACATAAAAGGATGGCCTTACCTAAAGGATGTCCACTTAAGACCCATCGAGGCAGAAGTAGGCCTATTGATCGGTGCAAATGTCCCAAAGGCTATGGAACCACTGAAAGTGATCAATAGTCAAGGTGAGGGGCCCTACGCAGTCCTAACAAGCCTGGGTTGGACTATAAATGGACCTCTTGGCAGTACTGCACCTACCGACGAGCATGGTCGACCACGGATAAGTTCCAATAAGATATCAGTGGTTAGGTTGGAAGAGCTTCTTGTACGCCAATACAACCAGGACTTCTCAGAGCTGGCCTACGATGAAAAACAAGAAAACTCATTTGAAGACAAGAAATTCTTGCATGTGATGAACAGCTCAGTCAAAAGGAAAGACGGCCACTATGAAATACGACTTCCGTTCCGGCAGGATAACATCAGCCTGCCTAACAACAGGAAGGTGGCGGAACAAAGAGCACTAAGTCTTGCCCGCAGATTCCAGAAAGATGAAGCCTTTCGGAAAGACTATAATGGCTTTATGAGGGATGTCTTGAGGAAAGGGCATGCAGAAAGAGTGCCAGAGGAACAACTCCCCCGGAAAGATGGAAGACTGTGGTACATTACTCACCATGGTGTCTACCACAAAAGAAAAAAGACAATCCGGGTGGTGTTCGACTGTACCTCTTCATTCGAAGGATCTTCCCTGAACTCTGAGCTGCTGCAGGGTCCTGACCTTACGAACACCTTGTTGGGTGTACTCCTCAGATTCCGACAGGAACCAGTAGCAGTGATGGGGGACATCGAAGGAATGTTCCATCAAGTGAGAATACCTAAACATGATGTGGACTTCCTCAGATTCCTATGGTGGCCAGATGGCGACACCAACCAACCGCTAGCAGAGTACCGGATGACGGTGCATCTCTTTGGTGCAGTCTCATCTCCGAGCTGTGCCAATTTCGCACTGAAGCGGACAGCTGATGATAATGAAGGAAACTGTAGCATTGAAATTCTCAACACCATTCGTCGCAACTTTTATGTAGACGACTGTCTCAAATCTGTCCCAAGTGAGAGCCAAGCAATCTGTCTGGTAAAAGAGCTCAGATCAGTACGCGCCACAGGTGGATTCAAGCTCACCAAATGGACCAGTAACAGTCGTGCAGTCCTTGCCTCTGTTCCAGCTGAGGAGAGGGCAAAAGAGGTCAGAGATCTAGACCTCGACAAAGACAAACTGCCTATGGAAAGAGCTCTTGGCATGCGATGGGACACTGAGTCAGACATGTTTTTCTTCTTGATCACCCCTAAACAACCAGCAATCACCCGTAGAAGTATTCTGTCCGTGTTGAACTCAGTATACGATCCTCTTGGGTTCCTAGCACCAGTCATGCTGACAGGGAAAGGAATACTGCAGGACCTGCACAGGCTAAATTGTGTATGGGATGAATCGATACCAACTGCTTACATAGATAAATGGAAGGAGTGGCTGAAAGATCTTAACCTGATTTTCAGCCTAAGAATCAGGAGATGCCTTAAGCCACCAGATTTTGAAGTTACTGAAGCACAGATACACCACTTCTGCGATGCAAGTGAGCGAGGTTATGGGACAGTCAGCTATCTGAAGCTGACTAAAGACGATGGACTACCTCACATTGCGTTTGTGATTGGGAAGGCAAGAGTTGCACCTTTAAAGGTGGTGACAATCCCAAGGCTGGAGCTTGCCAGCGCAGTCCTTGCTGCTAGGATAGACAGGATGCTGAAAAGAGAGCTTGAGTTAATCCTCGGAGACTCAGTGTTTTGGACCGATAGCACCGCCGTCTTAAAATACATCCAAAATGACTCCAGAAGGTTTCAAACCTACATGGCTAACAGAGTGTCCACTATTCGGGATCTGACACACAAATCCCAATGGCGCCACATAAAGACTGGACTCAACCCCGCAGACAGTGCATCAAGAGGTATGAAAGCTGAGAGCTTCCTTCATGAAGGACAATGGTTGAGAGGGCCAGATTTCCTGATGCAACCTGAAACAGACTGGCCAGTGATTCAAGTACCACCCACACTGTCCGACAGTGACCCAGAGGTCAAGAAGGTGGCTGTGGCTTTCACTACAAGTGTGCTGCAGAATCAAAGTCCGCTGACTCGTTTCATTGAGCACTTCTCATCATGGGACAAATTGATTCGATCGGCAGCCTGGCTCTTAAAAATCAAAGAAAACCTGAGACAATTGAACTTAAAAAAGAAAATGAGTGACTCAGACCCAACTGGGTCACAGCTGTCTGTGGAGGATCTAACCAAGGCTGAGAAATCACTCGTGTCCTATGTCCAACAACGATCTTTCCGAGATGAGATGACCTCTACAAAAGGGCTTGCCCATAAAGAAAAGTAGTAGGATGTATAAACTAGATCCCATCCTCCAACATGGAATCCTGAGAGTTGGAGGCAGACTAAGTAAGCTGGCTATGCCAGAGGAAACCAAACATCCTGCCATTCTGCCCAAGGACAACCACCTGTCAAAGATACTCCTTCACCACACCCATGCCTTGGTGGGTCATTGTGGAAGAAATCAAATGATCGCAAAACTCAGAACAAAATACTGGATCATTAGAGCAAACTCCGCTGCGAGAAGGATAACACGGGATTGTATACTCTGCAGGAGATGGCATGGCACAGCAATGACGCAAAAAATGTCTGACCTACCTCTACACAGGATAACACCTGACTTGCCACCCTTTACCCATACTGGACTGGACTACTTTGGTCCCATAGAGGTCAAGCGTGGCCGCAGCAAAGTAAAAAGATATGGAGCCTTGTTTACGTGCCTCGCAAACAGAGCCGTACACCTAGAGATGGCCTACTCAATGGATACAGACTCCTGCATTTCTGCACTCCGACGATTTATCTGTAGGCGAGGCCAAGTGAAGGAAATTGTTTCTGACAACGGTACAAATTTTGTTGGGACAGAACGGGAGCTTCAAGAAGCACTTACTCACCTTAACCTCAGTAAAATCCAGCATTTGATTCACGCTGAAGGTATCAAATGGACATTCAATCCACCCTATGGTCCTCATCATGGAGGCGTATGGGAGCGGCTCATCCGGATAATCAAAAAGATCCTCTACTCCATCACAAGAGAACAGACCCTGGATGACGAGAGTCTCCAAACAGCTCTATGTGAAGTAGAGGCGATAATGAATGACCGGCCCATCACAGTCTTATCTCAGGATGTAAAAGATCCAGAACCTCTGACACCCAACCACTTGCTTCAAATGAAGCAAAGGCCTACTCTTCCACCTGGACTCTTTGACAAAAGTGATACCTATTCCAGAAGAAGATGGAAACAGACCCAATACATGGCCGATCTCTTCTGAAAACGCTGGACACGAGAGTATCTCCCATTGCTACAAGAAAGACAGAAATGGAATAAGGTTAAAAAGAATCTAAAGCATGGAGACATAGTGCTGATCATTGACGAAAGCTCACCACGCAACTCCTCGCCCATGGGCAGAATCACGGAAATCTTCCCCGACAAAAAAGGACATATACGTCGGGTCAAGATTAAGACACAAAATGGCACCTTGGAAAGGCCCATCACAAAGCTGTGCCTTCTACAAGACATGACCTGAGGAGACAGGCCTGACCTATGCCCTTTTTTCTTATTTGACCCCTGAAACCTTAGTTGAACATTTTTTCTCTCTCTTTTCTCTTTTTCTCAAACAAAGATCTGCATTGAACTCTTTTTGTTGAATTTTTATGAACTTGTTTCGACAAATGGACTATTGGAACTAACTGGATTATTTTTTGGCATATTTTTTGAAATTCTATGGACGATCTTGAATATTATCATAAAGGACTCTTGAGTGTATGCTTCCTATGTAAATGTATGAATTGCCCTATACCGGTCAATTAGGGGCCGGAGTGTTGAAGCCATTACACCGATCTGTGTTTCACCTATATCATATTTATCATATTTATGCGAGTAACTAATCATGCCTATATATCAAATTATGCTGATCATAATGAAATCCTGTTGATCATGTTGATGTGATATTCCTGAAACGATTATGATGATGATGATGATGATGCAATGATGAGGTCAGGGGGTGGTAACTCTATATGTAGATGTCACCTGAGCACAGGTAAGGGGGTGTGTTTGGCCAGAGAGCGGAAGGGCAAACAATTTTCAACCGCATTTCGAGACAAAGCGGGTTTTTCTCTGTTTAATATGAGTTTAATTTATATTGCTGTTACTGTTAAGCAATAAAAGAACGTATTATTGTGACACTACGAAAGAATGCGCGTTGATTTACTGACCGCTCCTACATGCATGTAGCTGTGTAGTGTATCTCAGAATCATGTTTCAGCTTCTCAAGTCTTCCTCTCTGTCTCTCTCTCTTTTTCTCAGAGCCTGGAGTGAGCAGGAACCTCCAGTTCCTCCAGCGTCCATCCAGAGTAACAGTTCTGCTGGGAACCGACGCCGTGCTGGAATGTTCTGCCTCCGGATACCCGACCCCGAGCATCCAGTGGAGGAGAGGAGAGGAACTGATCCAGAGCTGGTCTGTCACACTGCCTGTTCATACCGCCTAAGATAATCAATGTTATGTGATTACCAACAGTATCTACTCTGTGTATAGTTTGGCCCTGTAGAGCCCCACACGTATACAAGTATAGCCCAGCCAACGGATTATATATTCTTTTAGTCTTATTGCCAATAAGTGACATAAAAAGCCAAAACCAAAAATAAATGTATCCAAATAACAAGTCCTATGTGTGTATCACCATCAGTTAGCCACACCGTTGCACTGGGTGATATGTACCTTCATTACCATGAGCACACACACTGTAGTTTATTTTGACTCATTCCCACACACACCAACCTGCTGCCACAATACTCACTAGAACACCAAATGTGGATGAATCTGCCACTAAAAATAGTCCCTAACCAATCCAGCACTTCCTCTTGTTTGAGTAACGTTTGCTAAAAACTACATGGACCAGCTGTTTTGTGAAATGTTTGAGCCCTCTTTTGAAAAATAATCTACACTATGTGTGTGAGCGTCTTTTAAATATGTGTCTATAGTAAGAACCACTGGGCTAAAGTAGGGAAGTACTGCAGGACAGACTAACACATTGTTTGTTTTGGTCTTCTCACTGGACTGTTGGTAATGACAAAACGTAGAAGCAACCAGACTTATCCTTAAAGCTCAGTTCAGACCAAAGATCTGCAAGGAGACAAAACTGTTTTTAGAGTGTAGGTGAAAATTGCAGTTGAGTGAAGTGGCCACTCTCAGCTGACGTGTCATCTGCGATTCAGCTTGTTAAGTAGCTAGTTTTATAAAGTAAGGCACGTCACCTGTTTCATCAGCCAATTAGCTCTTTGAAAAGCCTGCTAGTCCAGTCAGTTCCCAAAAAATGCTAGTGCTTTGGACGGAGGCTTGACAAGTGTGTGTGCCAGAGAGAGCAACTGTGGTCAAGAGAGTGAATGAAGAGAGGGCCGTAAGTGAGAACAAAGCAGTGAATCAGGTCAATAAAATTACATTTCCACCATTTCATCGCTACTGGAAAGGCAGCTGTAGCTCACTGTCTCTGTCCTCATTCATATTTTAAGATGCTACAAATTATATCCAGCTACAACAAAAAAAAAATTGGAGGTTAGAAAGGAAATATAGAAAGAAACAGGCATGTTTTAGAACATTGCAAACATTACAAGAAGTTTCAACTCACCTCATTGTGAATCTTTGGTCTGAACTGGGCTTTAATATGAATGCAAATTAAAAACAAACATTTATTTTATATAAGTTATTAACTGATGACACATGCTAAAATAACTACTTCACTCTTCTTTTCTCTGTAGGAATAAGAAGTACTCCTTGCTGGTGGGCAGTAATCTGATCATCAGGAGTGTCACTGATGACGACTCTGGCAGTTACAGCTGTACAGCCGCCAACAAGAACCAGAACATCACTGCACAAACAGAGCTGAGTGTACTAGGTGAGCCAATACACCTTTTGGGGCAGTGTTGCTTTTATTTTGATTGTGACAGTAAAGAGTTGTCGGGAGAGGGAACGCCATGCATCAAAAGTCATCAGCTTGACTCAAATCAGGGATGTTATGATCACATGATTGATGTCATAAAACCCTTGGTAGCTGGGGCGCTCCCGCCTGAAAGTGTTTTCCCGGCATTAAATCATCCCATGGTCTTTTTTCGGCATGAATATACATCAAATAAGCCATCAAGAGAGTTTTTTCCTTAATCACCTATTAACAGAGAAATCCCAGAGAGATGCTAAAGGGGCCTTCACATGATAAGCTTTTTGCCCAGAAAACAGCTAAATCAACGTTAGTATTAAAACAACTGTTAGCTCGTAAGCTGCCTACTCACAAACCTGGTGTGATGCTTATGAACCTCAAAGCACAGCGTTTTCTTTCCAGATCAAGATACAATTTTAATGTGACGTTAAATTGTTTGGGAAACTCGGACAAACTATACGTTTTTCCTCCATCTTTCTAACCAGCTTGATGTCGCTCTCTGGTTGCCTAGGAAACGTAAACGTCACACTATTCTATCCCATTGGTTGCGCTTTTGAAAGGTCAGCGGCAACAAGGTGAAAGTTCAACTGATTTGAACTTTGAGCGCAGCGACAGAGAGGCAGATCTGGGCGGTGCGCACCGCTACCTTGGGCGCTGCCGCCTCTTCCATAGGAAATTTATGGAACGGACGGAGCAAATAGTTTTTACCGCATATCATGTGTAGGGGCCTTAATAGCCAGACATTGCTAACACTGATTAGCTCAGGGCGGAGCACTGATCCATCCAAAAACTGCTTTTTTAACTATTGACATTGTTCAAAATATCACCAAACCTCTGCAGTAGCATTATCAGAGTTCCTACACATAAAACAAAGCACAAACAAAGTAGTTAGTGAACCCTTAGCATCCGGGTACATCTGCATTGAAAGGCATACAAGTTAATTACCGAATGCACTGGAGTTCAGTTCAAATTGAACTAAAATCTCAATGGCTTATTTAATGTATATTCATGTCGAAAAAGACCATGGCATGCTTTAACGCTGAAATTACACTTTAACATAAAACTAAGACTATCTCAATCTTCAAAAAGGAATGGACTAAATGTCCTCACTCTCATGAGGTGGTCCTCACACTGATAGAAGTATAAGAACAAACACACACACACACACACACACACACACACACACACACACACACACCTTCAGTGCTCAGTATTGTTTGGAAAATAAAAGAATGAAGCTGTGTCACTTCTCAAAGCTCCCGAGGGAGGAAATAAAGAAAATCCTGACTGGAAACTGTTAACAGCCTGTCATCCTCCAAAACAACACAAATAAATAAAACCGAATAAAAAAATATCTGTATCCCTCCGCTCACAGAAGCCCCCCTGTCTGCAGACACTCTCATCCACAACCACATCCAGAATCAAATGCAGTCATGAAATATGAAATCGCAGACATCTGTTCGCTTCAGGAGGTTTTCATGAATAGAATATGTGTGTATTTATTGTCTGAATGCCCTCAGCTGCTGGATTCACACTGATGCTGCTCATGTATTCAGGTGTGTTCCGCAGCAAGTCAGCCGGCTCAGTCAGAGAGAAGCGTTGAGATTGAAAACAGGCCTCCACTCAAGCTGGGCACACACTGTAAGATTTTAGAAATGTTGTTGTTTAATTCCAACTCATTTTCTATGAGTAAATCATCTATGGTATAAAGGCAAAGCTCACCATGCATGTGCTAACCCTTTACATGAAAATAATTTAAAAAAAAAAGAAAAAAAAAAAAAAGTTTGTTAAAGCTTCCGAGGCTGGTAGAGGTTTGTTTGAAATCGTATACCAGTACAGTTCACAATGATTATCACCTCTGACACAATATAACATGATACATTACTAGGGGTGTGACCTCGTAATATTAAATTGAGACAATATTTATTGTTGAAGTGAAAAATTGTCTTGCGAGTGAGTGGATAAACAGCAATAGTGAGTACTGTAGGCTACACGCTGCTAACATCACAGCTCTCTGCTTAACTCAGACACATGTGTCGGCTTTTAGCCACTTTATTTGACTTCCTGTCCCCTTCCTATATCTTCCCAACATTGCTACACACTTAAACGTGCAGTCGGCAATATTATTTTTATCATATTCCTTGAAACCAACGCTCTGCTCTGAGAGAACAACATAAATCATCCGGTTCCGGAAAATAAAAAAGAGCTTGTTCCAATCCATCGCTCCTATATCATTCTGTCCACTCAGTGCAGTTCACAAGTTCACAGTTTGCGCACATGTCACAGACCGCCCCCCCACGCATATCATAATATCACAGGCACACGCCTCAAGCTAGGCATATGCCAAATGACGTTAGCAGTTGCTATCTATGAGTTATCTCAAAGTTAGCCAGCCTACCTCCATGTAGCGTGTACTCCATGCTGTTTATTGATGAGAGAAGACACGGGCGCATTCACAGGAATCTGGTGCACGTGCGCTGACGAGCACTCGATGGGAGGGAGAGGAGGAGATCGTGGTAGAGGGGGAGGGGCGTGAGAGTTGTAAACATTCAAATTTTGAAAGAGTCAGCTGGATCTGCCAGACCCTCTCTGAAGGACATCCTCAGCTCTCGCTGTTCGGGCAGGGCAGACAACATACTGAATGACCCTTCCTACCCTCGACACAACCTGTTCCACCTGCTGCCCGCAAATGGTGGAAGTCCCTCAAACCTGCATAAATAGGCACAAGAAAGCATCTTCCCCGCAGCCATACGTGAACTAAATAACACAAAATAAGGATTAATACATTCATTTTCAACTGCATTTAATTTCCAAGCACCATAACAAACTTGCACCACTAAAACACTGGACAATACTACTGTGCAATATCTACTACCTCAGCTGCTTTTCTTATCTATCTGTATATATTATCATTATTTGTTCATTTTATATTTTATCCATATTGTATGTATATATATATATATATATATATATATATATATATATATATATATATATATATATATATATATATATATATATATATATATATATATAAAACAATAAGGATATGTTGTTATATTTAATATTAGTTGCTGTAATTTGCACCATTGGGATGGCACTTGAATTGTGTTGTACTATGTGCAATGAGAAGAAAAAAGAGATTCTTATTCAGACTTGCTGACTGCAGCTTTAAGTTCCCATGCAAACACCATTGTTCATCACTTATGTTCCCTCCTGCAAATTCTATCGTTTTGATTTGTGGAACGATCATCAGTTTTGATGTGTTTCAGACATTCTGTTTGCCACTCTGCACAGGTGCAGTGACAGAGAAAGCACTGGCCCTGGGGAATATGTCTTTCTGTCTGTCTGTCTGTCTGTCTGTCTGTCTGTCTGTCTATTAATTTGTCTCTCTGTCTGTCTATTTATCAATCTGTCTGTCTGCCTGTCTATTCATCTGTCTCTATGTCGGTTTATTTATCAATCTGTCTCTGTCTGTCTATTTATCAGTCTCTCTATCAGTCTATTTATCAGTTTGTCTGTCGGTCTGTCTTGAGGCAGAAGAAGCACCTGGTTTGATACTGGTTTTCTGTGCTATTTTTTCAATAGCTGATTCAATTTTTCTTAACTTTTGATTGGGCCGGTGAAATGCATGTTTGGATGGGCTTAGCCCAGTCCCTGCCCATAGCTGCCGTTGTCCTTGGCACTCAAAGTAAAAAATGTTTTCTGTTGAGGCTTTAGGGCTGCTGGCTTGACAACAGATTAATTTTAAAGTGTACTGGTGACTCTGTTCCAGTCCTCCATGCCGATGAAAACAGCCATGGTGCTGGCATTGATAAATTAGTACAGTGGTTTGACAGTGCATACCTTCAACAAAACGTAACAAAAACGATAGACAGGAGTATTCATTTTAGTCATAAGCCCTCATTCCCTCGGGTTACTACCATTAAGGGACAGGTGGTAGACTCTGAAGACAGCAAGTACTGAGGGAGTCTTACTGATTACAAGCTTTATTTTAAAGTGACTTGAAAAAGTATTCATACCCCTTGAACTTTTCCATATTTTGGCTATGTCCATTTTTTATACAGTCTATGGTTATAACGTGACAGAAGGAAAAGTTCAAGGGGTATGAATACTTTTGCAAGTCACTGTAAGTGTAACACTGAAATGCTGTATAAGAAGGGCAGGCAACGTTTGTTCTACCTCCCAAAGTTATCTCACTTTCTCATGACCCTCATGATCCTATTTTATAGATCTTATATTGAGTCGGTTTTAGCTTGTGTGCTATCTGAGCTGTTTAACAGACAGCGCCCACCACCTCTGAACTTCAGATTTTGCTCTAGGTTCAGATACCTTCATGTTAAGAGTAACAGGTCCAAGTTCTCCTTCATCCCCACAGCCATTCACTTCTGAATCCAGGCTAGGGGAGGAGGTAGTGAGTCCTCAGGCTGCTCACTTGGCGAGAGGCCTGTATGTCGATGTACTTTCATGTATTGTCCACCTTGCTGTAAAACCAATTACCCTCTGGGGACAAAAATAAAATAAGTTGAAGTTTAAGTTGAAAGTAGATGTTGCATCCAAATTGATAAACAGGGCTTGTCGCCAGACAACAACTTCATCCAATGTTTTTGTATTTATTTATCTGGTTCCTTTAATGAAACAGAAGAAAGTCTTCTTTGCTTCTCGCAGAGAGTTGAAATCAAACAGAAGCAGCTGCTGTTTGTTCGACTCTCAGGAGAAAATCTGCAAATTAACCTTCGGCTGTTTTCACTCTCCTTCCAGCTGGGCCTCTCGGCTCATCTCCGTCCTTTCATGTCTTTGTCTCGGTGTCCCCTCTGAGTCTGTCCTTGTGTTCATATCACATTCACATTCCCATTATGTTTACACTCTGCTCTCAACAGCCGCTGCCCACAAACATCACATGATGTTAACAGTAAACAGGAGGAATCTTCACTATATCACGTCTGGGATTGAATCTTAAATTGCTGTATTCTGACATGTTCAATAATGCCACAGAAACATGTTACTGCTCATATGATATACAGATCTCTTAGAACTCAAATCCAAACATTTATGTTTTGGTAGAAGTCAGTATGTTTAAGTGATGTGTATGATGTTAGTTCATATCAGTATAATACAGTCGACAGTACACTACAGTACTGGCAGTGGTCGGCACGCCCTAAAACAGACTGGAGTACTTACATGGAAGCTAAGAAATGTACTACTACTGTCACACAATAACACAAATTAACCGAGGTCTGGTGGCTTTGAATAGAGTGATAGGTACTGCTGTGGACAGGGGCTGGAGCTAAATTTTATCGATTTAGGTGAACACCAGATTTGGGATATTTTTGCCGCTTCACTTTGCCATCAGAAAGCCCTTTCTGACAGGGAACTGAAGCTGTTAAATCGTGTATGTGGTCCAGCAAGGAGAGCTGTGACAAGATTGGCTGCTAATTGGCTAATCCCATTGCATACTATGGATATATAAACATAATAACTTATAACCTACCATGCTGTCGTGCTACACTGTTTAGTTTCTGATTCAACATGACATTTAGTGTGTTTAGTGGTGGTTAGCACTGTCGCCTCACAGCAATAGCGTTTCCGGTTCCAATCATGGCTGGGGTTCTTCTGTGTGGAGTTTGCATGTTCTCCCTGTGTCTGCGTGGGTTTTCTCCGGGTTCTCCGGCTTCCTCCCACAGTCCAAAGACATGCATTCGTTTGGTTAATTGACGACTCTAAATTGCCCGTAGGTGTGAATGGTTGTCTTTCCATAGACTGGCATCCTGTCGACTCCAGCCCCTCGCGACCCCGTTAGTTGAAGGTGTTGAATGAATATATCCGTAGCTTTTGAGAAACCCACTTGATAAAGAAATAAGTTTGTTTTTTTCTAAAATTAAAATAAGTTAACCAGTTGTTTCAGATCAACCCAATACAAACTGTTACCTGGATACTGGCGGAGTTGATAAATATGTGAGTGGCAGTGCTCACTGTGTGAGCTCAAGTGGCTCACAGCATAGAGCGGCAGACTTTGAAGTTCATGTGTTTTGCTCTGGTGAGGTGGAATCCAGCTGGACACGATCTTACAAACATTATATTTTCTGAAGTTTATACTTCTACACTTATACAATCCTATCTGCCACAGTAGATATGAGAGGTGGCTTGAAAATCATAGCGAAGTTTTTTGTGAATCCGACGAGGGGCTGAGCACAGCTGCTGCTGTTACAGAAACACAACATAAGGAGACAAGTACGGGTATAACACCGGCTCCCACTGTTGACAGTACCTGGGGCAGCTGTGAGCATCTGAGGCTGCTGTCAGGTTCATTGCTTCATAAGTGCGGACCGGAGAAGTAGATCTGCTCCTCTCCAGAGCAGTTAGCATTTACAGGAACTTCAGTTTAAGACGGTGGTGTGTTTTCCTCCTCTGCCAGTAAGAGACTTGAATTATTTAACACTGAATTTATGAACATTGAAAAAACATCCAGATACATAATTTTAATGCAAAAATGTTCAGTGCTAGAAGTTCAATGGCATTTTAATTTCAAAATCTCATGACACAGATTTACTTCCATACGTTAGCTTAGCTTCTGTTTCCATTTCCAAACTTAGCGCACCTAACATTGACTCAGCTAATGCTAGCCTGCACATTATTCATAACCGTATTGATTTGCTAACTGTGGGGAACTACCTCACTGCTTTTTGCTAAAGCTGAGTTGGCATTTCCATTTGACCTAGAAGAGAATACAAATGGAGTAGGCCTCTTAATAGAACAATCATTTCAAAAGCCACATCATGCACACATTTTGAAATGGCTCATTCCATTTCTCATAAAACATTAATATCCTTCAGTCAACATTTTTATTCCATTTCGATTAGTAGAATGAGTTGGCAACATCTGACGTTGAAAATGTATTAATAATAACGTCCATAAACGGAAGGCAGAGCTACTATTTTTAGAGATCTATAGATCCATTGTATTCTTTGTTTCTCAAAATTAAAATATCACAATAAATCTCAGAAAGGAAGCCTGAACTAAAATCTGCATCTGGGGAGAAAATAAATTCAAGGCCCCGGTACCAGCTCCTCTCATAGTAAAGTCCAATGCAATCTAAAAGGAAGGAGCCCATCATTGATTTATTCCAGCAAAACACGTAAACATTGTGGTTTGTGGCAGTTTGGTCAAATATCCGTAGCCAGTTGCTGCACTTGTGGAATGCTATTCTTCTTCAAGCACGCCTTCTTTGGGTTCATTGGGTCAGAAGCTCTTTTAGGAATTCTGAAGTTGTCCTTTTCCAAATGCTTGCTGCAGACACGGTAATTCCTCTGCCTAAGCGCCCTGATCCGTTTCTCAATGTCCAGATTCAAAACAACAAGCCACTGGTTTATCAGAGCACAGTCATCGTACCGCAATGGCATCCTGAAAAGTTTCTGGGTTGTAAGCTTTAATTTTTGTTTCGCAGCTGGGAAAGATACAAACACCAACCATTTTGTCTCTCTTTACTTCAAGTGGCAGGCTAGTCGTCTTTCCCTGTGCTTGCATTCACATATGCTCTGCGTCTTCAGGCAACACACGCCCCCACCCTCTGATATTTTGCTTGTCGTTTCGGTGCTGCAGGGAAGTTCACTGTCTGGGACTTTTCCAAATCTTTTACCATCTATTATTAACTTATATTTCACTAAACTGCCACAAACGTTTACGTGTTTTGCTGGAATCAATCATCAATGGGCTCATTCCTTTTTGGATTGCATTTGGTACCGGGGCAAATAGGTAAGTCTTTCAAAACTCGGTTTTGACGGAAAGACAGGTTCTCTAACTACATTGTTTGTGCTTTGCTTTATGTGTAAGGACTAGTATCATGCTGCTGCAGAGGTTTGGTGTTATTTTGAGCAGTATTAGTGGTTAAATAAGTTTTAATTGGTTCAACTTGTTGCCCCAGCTAACCTGTAGCCGTGGCAGGCTGTTAGTGTCTCCGCTAATAGTTCATACGAGAAAAAAAATGTCTTGATGGCTTATTTGATAACCAATTTGCCGTAAAAGACCCTGGGATGATTTATGTCAGAATTTCACTTGTGTGAAATGGATTACATACAAATTACAGTGCACCTTGAGTAGGTATATGTACGAACATTGAAGAGGACAGCCTGAACATTGAATACTTGACCAAACATTGAGCATTGAACATTGAGTATAGAGTGATCCTCAATCTGGATAGAGGGATCTTCACTGGCCTCCAGCAGCCCTGAACAGACCAGGCTTCGCCATTCAGTGAGTAGGTGGATACCGAAAAGAAAGGAAAGAGAAAAAAATGGCTTAAAGGAAGAAAGGCTCAGGAGAAATTAGTTGAATGAAATCCCAAATGTAAAGCTGATATGAAGCCTATGTGATTCTGCCCTTTCGACATGGTAAACACATGATGGCTGGCTTCGTAAATGTTCTTCATATTTTTTAATCTGTTTTTCTGTCATTTATTCACATTAAATGGAGTTTGATAATACATTTCAGAGCAGACGAGGATTTAGGATTTTTCTTATCATGACGAGCCTGCAGCAGTTTGGATTTATTTATTCATCCCTCCATCTGTCTGCCTTTTATCTCTCCCTGACTCATCTGCAAATTAAGTATATTTGATAAGGTGAACAGTTTACTCCCTTGCTACATTTACACACTTTCTCTGTACGTTCATAGACTTGTATGTAGGAATTACAAAATATATACTACACTCAAATGTTTAAAGTTTCAATACAACAAGTCAATGTAATACTTACCACTCTATTGCTCTCTTTCAGTTTAACACAAATCCTGTTTTCATTTATTCAGGATTTGAACCAGGAGAGATCCTTACAGCAGCCTATAGCAGAAAAATAAAAACAGATGAGTTTCCCATTATACCATGAACAGTTTATTGTTTCCACCTTATAACATAAGCCACATAAGCAGGAATTTTTCTTGTTCATGAATACATTTTGGTGGACACATTTTGGTGGAAAACTCTGCCTTGAATTTGCATTAAACTAATAAAGAAGAAATATGTTGTGCTAATATGCCCCATTACACTTAGTTTTTTTTCCAAATGGAGGCAGTTAGCAGCTGATGAATATCAACAGTGTGGTGATGTATGGAGATGTGTGTGTTCTGACTCCACAGGGCAGTGACCATGATTAGATGATTAGTATAACGAATGTGTGTTGTTTCCCATAATAATGAGTGCAGCCCGGCTCATTAGCTGGTTCCTGTTAGCAGCTTAATGAAAGCAGCGAGAATCATAGCCAGCACTGCAGCTCTCAGTCATATTTGGTGTTCTGCTGTCAGTTCCAGTTGCTGGTGGAAGTGCTGGAAGCTAATGGAAAATTTCATACAGGGAGCATAAAAGACTGCCCCATAACCACAGAGTCAGAGGGCTGACCCAATATAACACCTCATACAACATCACCAACTGCTTTCAAACAGTGTGATAGTGCTGCAGCAGCGCTGTTTCAAGGGCTTTGTCATAAGGGTTGTCCGGGCTATAAAGCGCTGTTATAGTGTTGTTAGGATACTATAGGTTTGTTATAGTGTTGTTAAAGTGTGGTTAGGGTACTATAGGTTTGTTATAGTGCTGTTATAGTGTGGTTAGGATACTATAGGTTTGTTATAATGTTTTTACAGTGTGGTTAGGATACTATAGGTTTGTTATAATGTTGTTACAGTGTGGTTAGGGTACTATAGGTTTGTTAGAGTGCTGTTATAGTGTGGTTAGGATACTATAGGTTTGTTATAATGTTGTTACAGTGTGGTTAGGGTACTACAGTATAGGGTTGTTGTCGTGTTGTTACAGTATGTTTAGGGTACTATAGGTTTGATATAGTGTTGTTACAGTGTGGTTAGGGTACTACAGTATAGGGTTGTTATAGCGCTGTTACAGTGTGGTTAGGGTACTACAGTATATGGTTGTTGTAATGTTGTTACAGTGTGGTTAGGGTACTATAGGGTTGTTATAGTGTTGTGACAGTGTGGTTAGGGTACTATAGGGTTGTTATAGTGTTGTTACAGTGTGGTTAGGGCACCATAAGGTTGTTATCGTGTTGTTACAGTATGGTTAGGGTATTATAGGGTTGTTATAGTGTTGTTACAGTGTGGTTAGGGCACCATAAGGTTGTTATAGTGTTGTTACAGTATGGTTAGGGTACTACAGTATAGGGTTGTTGTAATGTTGTTACAGTGTGGTTAGGGTATTATAGGATTGTTATAGTGTTGTTACAGTGTGGTAAGGGTTATATAGGGCTGTTATAGTGTTGTTACAGTGTGGTTAGGGTATTATAGGGTTGTTATAGTGTTGTTACAGTGTGGTAAGGGTAATATAGGGTTGTTGTAATGTTTTTACAGTGTGGTTAGGGTACTATAGGGTTGATATAGTGTTGTTACAGTGTGGTTAGGGTACTACAGTATAGGGTTGTTATAGCGCTGTTACAGTGTGGTTAGGGTACTACAGTATATGGTTGTTGTAATGTTGTTACAGTGTGGTTAGGGTACTATAGGGTTGTTATAGTGTTGTGACAGTGTGGTTAGGGTACTATAGGGTTGTTATAGTGTTGTTACAGTGTGGTTAGGGCACCATAAGGTTGTTATCGTGTTGTTACAGTATGGTTAGGGTATTATAGGGTTGTTATAGTGTTGTTACAGTGTGGTTAGGGCACCATAAGGTTGTTATAGTGTTGTTACAGTATGGTTAGGGTACTACAGTATAGGGTTGTTGTAATGTTGTTACAGTGTGGTTAGGGTATTATAGGATTGTTATAGTGTTGTTACAGTGTGGTAAGGGTTATATAGGGCTGTTATAGTGTTGTTACAGTGTGGTTAGGGTATTATAGGGTTGTTATAGTGTTGTTACAGTGTGGTAAGGGTAATATAGGGTTGTTGTAATGTTGTTACAGTGTGGTTAGGGTACTATAGGGTTGTTATAGTTTTGTTACCCTATGGTTAGGCTACTATAGGGTTGTTATAGTGTTGTTACAGTATGGTTAGGCTACTATAGGGTTGTTATAGTGTTGGTACCCTATAGTAAGGGTACCATAAGGATGTTATAGTTTTGTTACAGTGTGGTTAGGGTACTTCTTCAGTAGACATACTGTATTACTTCATTTTAGACATATTTTATTAATCACTAAGGGGAAAGTCAGGGTTTAGGGTATTGCAATGTTATAATATGGGCTATACAGTGTTGTTAGGGTGTTATGGTGTTATGTCAACGTTGTTATGTCATTATAGTGTTGTCTTATCACAGTGTGTTGTCTCAAGTGTATCATAGTGTCTTTATGACAACATCATAAATATATTATGATATTGTTACAGAGTCAATAGTTAGTTATGTTTTGGTACATTTATTTTTATCTACTGGTGTTGTAAATGTATTTTGAAGGTGTTATAATATTACTGATGCAGTGATATAGTTGTGTCATAGTAATGTGTAAATTTTGATTAAATATGTATCTGACACATTTAAATATGTCTGATCTGCTTCCTCTGATCTTCTTTTAAATGTGCTCCAATTTAAAGGTGTTTATATCCTCCACAGTATCACATGCACCAGTATTAAGCTCTAAGCCTCTCTTCCTTATAACCTATTTGGTCAAATTAACTTTAACTTTAACCAGCCTGCTGTGTGTACACTCATGACATCAACATCTTTAATCTTGCTGGTGTAATCTAGTCACTTCAAACTGTGACATCCGTAATAGGCCGCCCTCTCGTTACCCCTAGTATGGTGATGTACTCAGGGAAACTCGGACACAGTTGCAAAAGTGCAATCTGACACAAGTGAGTTCATTCTGTGGTGCAACCACTTCATCACTGAAGGAGTACATGCTTGTGTTTAAAGTAAGAGTGGTTTGGTGTTAATTGAAACATTGCTAATGAAGCTACAATTTCAGAGCAGTCAATCAGACGCACACAACTAGAACACCAAACACACACACTCAGACTAATTCATGGCAGTTAAACCAATTGGTTTAGTCTCTGTTGGACTGCGGTGATTGTCTCACTTGACTGTAGAATCATGAAGTCCCTCTATTTGAGAGACGGCACACACACAAACACACACACACACAAACACACACACATACACACACAAACACACACACAAACACACACACACACACATACACACACACACACACACACACACACACACACACACACACACACACACACACACACACACACACACACACATACACATACACTCCTGGTTGTGGCCTGCGGGGCTTCTCTCCTGATTAATTACAGGCTCTGTGAATTACTGTGGGTGTTTTAGAAAACATTTAACGAGCTGCCAAACTCCCCCGCTGAGCCACCGGCCGGCCTGCTGTCGCTTGCCCAAATAAAGTGTGCCGCCGATTGAAAGAGATGAAAGACAGAGAAGGGGCTGGGTCACAGAGCTCCTGTAGAGAGGGGGAAGTCTTCACTAATACAGAGGGAGGATTTAAGTCTGTCAATATGTCCACCAGTCCAGCCAAGACCAGGACGTCTTCAGACAGTCAGAATGAATAAAGTGCCAAATATTTTCACGACTCTCAGATATTTATGTTTCTCTGTGTCTCTGGAAGCATTTTAATACTAAAATAACTTTAATTTAGTTTGAAGTATCGTGGGGAGCTGGAGGATACAGAGGGATAAATAACTCTTAAAGCTGTAAGTAAGTACACAGTGTTATATAAAAGGGTAATATAATGTATTCTTCCTATTTCTCCACTCACCCTTCATCCCCAAGTCATAAAAAGTGATTTTTAAATAGCCATTTAATTGGATTAGATTAAGTGAAACTTGTAAGTGCCTGTGGGGGGAAACGGAGTTACAGCTGGGTCTGTTGATAGCACTTTGGCCATGATTTAACTTTGACTTACCATGGTCTGAGTGAATCCTCAATTCTGACTGACTGCGGGGTGTCTAATAAAACGTGACATGCGGCACCTACTGAGTAGTGAATGTGTCTGTTCACCATACTAAATTAATGTGCTAAATTAAATTAAATGAAAAAGAAAGACATGAATCCCCCATTTACAACACTGACTGTATTCTGAGTTCCTCATCCTCTGAGAACCACAGTATGGAGACGGTAACACACAAGTTGCAACAAGTAAGTTTACACCTGGTCCCCGCGATGTGCGTCAGACTTTGAAGCCAATTTGACAACGGTGGTACTACAACTACCAGGTCCATGTGATGCCCTCTGGCCCAAAAATACTTTTTCCCATTGACTAATATGGCGAAAGAGACGTCTATAAATCTGTGGATACATTTGTTTGACTGTCACAACCCACACAATATCGGAATATGATTAATTCGGTCTGATAACATTCAATGCCATGCAATTAAATCATTGAATCCCCATTCAAGTTAGCCAGGCGCTTAACGGGAACTAGCTGGCTCAGTCGTGTTTTCTCTTGTTATTTGGAGGGCTCTGATGGTGACAACATCTCTATTTGAGGTGACAATAGATATACTGTATATTAGGGCTGGATCCAATATGGGATGTTTGAGACCATACCAATCTGAGAGAGGAAAACTTACAGGTTAGTAATATAGCGGCCAATATTGTTAATTTTTTAACTAGTATGAAAATAGACCTTTTCTGTGTGGGTTATGTATTTGATCTTTCACTGATTATTCTGCAAATGTTCTCAGAAGGCTGCTTTCTTAAACAAACAACTTAATTTAAGAATATTTAACATTATTACGCATTATAAATGTGTGTTACCTTGTTAAAATATATTAAACAATCTATAAAATATATAAATAAACGTCTATATGACACCATCTTTAAATCACCCCGAGCATATTTTTTTGCCCTAAATGCTCTGTAAAAAAAGATTAATATAAGCCAATACCGATAGATAGGAATGTGTCTTTAAAAGGCAAATATTTGGTTTATTGATTTTCCTGGACAGCAGATTTGCATGATTCCCCAAATGTATTCCACGATAAGTCCTATGACATTCAGGTGACATGATGTAACTCTGCTGAAGATCTTATACAGCAGGAACTAAATGAAAATGGTCTTAATTTCCTCACCCTATGAATCGTTCTTTCTCTCTCTCAGTACTCTAACTGCACCTCCCTCAGATAATCGGCCTGTCTTTATGAACTGTCCAGATGTTACAGATTAAAGCCTTGTCGGCTCTTTGGTCACGTATGTTCAGACTGATTAATCTGTCTCAGCCTGTCCAGTGTGCCACTGCTGCTCATTTCTTTCTGCCTGATTGAAGGTTTTTCTTTTTTCGGCCCCGTAGTTAAATCAAATCATCTTGAACCGTCCTTTGTCTCTTAAGCTTTGTAATCCAGGATTTGAACTCAATCAAGTCCTAGGGGGAAAAAGGGACTTAACGTGACTTTTCAGCATGACCTGACAGGACCGACCCACTCTGTGTTTACCACCCATCATGTTCCTTTTGAGCTTAAAGTCATCATCAAATATCACCCACAACATGTGACCTTGTGGAGAAATGTCTTCCTTACCTTGTCCTCATAGGAACACACATCTCGTGGAAGGGAAAGACGTGAGGCGATGAGCCACAGACATCTGTTCTTTTTCACCATCTGTTGTCATCTCTCCCTGCTGCACATTGTTCAGATGTTTATGACGAATCTTGGAAGATTCCTGTACGTTGTCGCCGGTCTGAACACCCTCTCTTTCATTTCACTTTGCTGTCCTTAATCCTGCCATCTGTGTGTTCTTTTGTTTGGGAATTCACATTATGTAAAATAGTACTCACTGGTGGTTAGAGGTGATTTTAGAATTGAAGGTTATTCTGATGGTTCTACAGTTTACAGCTCATTTTACAGTCCCTTCCCCACACTTTAACCATCACAGAGCTGCCACAGTTACTTGATTAATTGAATAGTTGTAAACTATTAAATGAATCACTATTAATTAATAACTATTTTTGATAGTGGATTAGTTGTTTTTATCATTTGTTTAAGAAGAAATGTGCAACTTATCTGATTCCAGTTAAATAAATGTAAATATCTTCTGGTTTCTTTCCACCTCTGACAGTGAACTGAATATCTCGACTGACGAGGGTGGCTTTTGCAAACACTGGTCCACATTTTTTATCATTTTCTGATATTTTATAGACCAAACAACTAATTGAATAATCGAAAAAAAATATCATCAGATTAATGGACATTAAAAATAAGTGTTAGTTACAGCCCTAAACCATCATGCTTCAGGCTGCAGTTTGTATCTACACTCAGAAGATAGTTTGAACTCTGACCTTGCACTGCTCTATCTCAGTCTGTTGGTTTTTGATGTCACAGTTTGTCACTGTCGACCTTCTTGCCCGTTTGTCTGCAGCGATTACCTTCACCTGTTCGTCCGGACAGACAGCTCCTGCTGGGTTGAACAGGTGAGGTCGTCCTCGGGTAACTCGGCCCAGCTGCTTCTCTCAGCAGGAACACAACTGTATCAATGTGACAGGATTTGGGTCAGGGCTGTCGGAAGCGAGAGCTGCACTGAGCTAATTAGATGTAATCCACTGTGTCATCCCGCAATGGTGACTGTCTCTGTCTGTTAAACTGCTGCCATCGCAACAAGCTGAAAGTATGTCTCCCTGCTTGGGTGTGAAGAAACCCCCAAAATACAGCTGTACTTCATGTCTGTGTTCAGACTGCAGAGAACAATCAGTCGGATAAGTGTTTATCAGCATTAAATACAGTAGTAACAGTGGTGGCTCTAGCATCAGCTGAATAACCTATGTAGCACTTTCTTTACGTTCATCTACAGGATAGTGCCCTGAGTTGATTTATTTAATGAAAATAATAATAATAATAAATCCATTTCATACATCGCTTTTCTCAGTACGCAAAGACGCTTTACACATAAAAAAATAGACAATCAAATAGGAAGCACGTTAACCAGCACTAAAGAACATCACATTGATAGAAAAACAGAGGGTGGAAGATGGTAGATTTTAGTTGTTGCAGGTGATCCTGAAGAGATGGGATTTAAGCTGACTCTTGAATGATGAAAGTGTTTCTGAGTTCTGGATAGCAGGGGGCAGGGGTTCCAGAGGGTAGGGGCGGCGATGGCAGAGGCTCGGTCCCCCAGGGTGTGATATTTGGTTTTGGTGATGGGGTCGAGAAGGTTAGCATCAGCAGGGCAGAGGCTGCGAGTGGGGGAGTGGCGATGGAGGAGATCAGTCAGGTATGAGGGTGCGAGGCTGGTGAGGGCTCTGTAGGTGATGAGGAGGATCTTGAAGTCAATTCGTTGTTGAATGGGAAGCCAGTGCAGTTCACGGAGGATGGGAGGGATGTGTGCTCTGGAGGGGGAAAGAGTGAGCAGTCGGGCGGTCGAGTTTTGTACATATTGCAGTTTTTGAAGTGCAGTGGAGTGGAGGCCATAAAGGATGCTGTTGCAGTAGTCGAATCTGGAGGTGATGAAGGTGTGGATAAGTGTTTTGGCGGCTGAGGAGGAGAGAGTGGGGCGAGGGCGTGCAATGTTGCGGAGGTGGAAGAAAGAAGTTTTGGTGACGTGGTTGACGTGTGACTTGAAGGAGAGTGTGGGGTCCATGATGATGCTGAGGTTTCTGACTAGGGGGGAGGAAGTGACAGAGTTGCCTGGAGTTCTGGAAGATGGGGGGGTGGCCGAAGATGATGATTTCCGTTTTATTGCTTTTGAGTTTCAGGAAGGTGTGGTTCATCCAGGTTTTGATGTCAGTGAGGCAGTCGGTGAGGGTAGAGAGAATGGCACGAGTAATGGCTTTGGTGGTATTGTACAGCTGGGTATCATCGGCATAACAGTGAAAGCGAAGAGAGAGGAGGGCTGCCCCGATGTAACCACGACAGTAATGGCATCAAGGGGTTTATTCACTTACCCAACGGGCTACTCCTACACTATACTATACTTTACTATACACTATACACCATACTATACTATAACATACCATACCATACTACACTATACTATACTACATTACGCCATACCATTCTAAATGGTTCTAAATGTATATTTTTTGGTCACCAGCCAATCATAATTTCCACTAGCCAATTTTTTTGCAGTGAATGCATTTGATAATTGTATGCATGTTGGCATGAAAAACACATATCAAGTACAAAACATACAACAATATCTACACAGAAAGTGCAAACATTTCATTTCAAGCTGTCTATCTGTCTATCTATATCTTTCTATCCATCTATCTATAATTCTATATATCTACCTATGATTTTATTTACCCATCTATCTATATTTATATGTATCTACCTATTATTTTATCTATCTATCTATCTATCTATCTATCTATCTATCTATCTATCTATCTATCTATCTATCTATCTATCTATCTATCTATCTATCTATCTATTCAATTCAATTCAATTCAATTTTATTTATAGTGTCGAATCATAACAAAAGTTATCTCAGGACACTTTACAGAGTAGGTAAAGACCCCACTCAGTGACTTATTTATGATTTACATAGACCCAACAATTCCTCTGTAGAGTACGGTGGCAACGAAAACCTTCCCTATAACAGGCAGGAACGTCAGACAGACCCAGCTCTGTAGAGGACGGCCATCTGTCTTGACCGGTTGGGGAGGAAGAAAAGGAGAGAGAAAGAGAGAAAAGACACCGAGATGGACAGAGAGAGACAGACACACTTCCAGAGATGCAAGCAAAGCCTAACAGTAACTATAATAATATTTATAGTAATGTGAATATAACGTATATGTTAAGACAGTTAATACAACAAAATAGTAGAAACAAGCACAGCTAAGGTGACAGAATATGAAAATGATAATAATTATGGTGGCAAACATGATCAATGATGAGTAGTGGCAATAGCAGCTACGATACAGCTTCAAATTTTATAGTTTATTAAACTAGTGATAGTATATATGAGTAACAGTGATAATAGCAGCAGGAAGCGTCATGTAGGACCACGGCAGCAGGCACCACCACGATCAGCAGAGACCTGCGACACACAAAGCACAAACAACTCCGGGGAAGAAGCTGAATTAGTAACATGCATTGATGAGACATGAATGGTACAGACAGAGAGGAGAGAAGCTCAGAGTATCAGGAAAAGTATTATCCCCCGGCAGACTAGGCCTATAGCAGCATAATTAAGCAGAATAAAGTCTTATCGTAAGCCCTAGCTGTAAGCTTTATCAAAAAGGAAAGTTTTAAGTTTACTTTTAAATAAGGGGACAGTGTCTGCCTCCCGAATAACATTTGGGAGTTTGTTCCACAGGAGAGGAGCTTGGTAGCTGAAGGCTCTGCCTCCACTTCTACTTTTGGAGACTCTAGGAACGACGAGTAGCCCTGCATTCTCAGAGCGCAGAGATCTAGTTGGGTGATGTGGTACTATGAGCTCTTTAAGATACGACGGAGCCTGACCAATAAGAGCTTTGTACGTAAGGAGAAGGATTTTAAATTCTATTCTAGATTTTACAGGTAGCCAGTGCAGAGAAGCTAATACAGGAGAAATATGTTCTCTTCCATTTGTTTTAGTTAGTACACGAGCTGCAGCATTTTGGACCAACTGGAGACTCTTAACAGACTTATTGGAGCAGCCTGATAATAAGGAGTTTCAATAGTCCAGCCTAGAAGTAACAAATGCATGGACAAGTTTCTATCTATCTATCTATCTATCCATCCATCCATCCATCCATCCATCCATCCATCTATCTATCTATCTATCTAGCCAATGGGCGTATGAAACGTCATCACATAGCATTATGGCACAACGTTCATTGAAAATGTAGGAGGTACCGCAACAGGGATAAATGACCGAGAACAGAGGCTTGTATCATGCATGTAATGCCTCATATTCTACATCACCGGCCAAACTGGCTAGGACGTTATTATTAACAGCGCCAAATGATTTTTTACCTGCATTTGGCGGGTTGGCAGGTGTTAATTTAGAACCCTGCGTACCATACTATATGCATATATACATAATCTACTTATAAAACAGTGCACTAGAAATAAAAGTCTTAATCTTTAATCGTATTTTCGTTTTGACCTTCAGTGATGCTGTAATCACTCCTCTTTATCCTCTCTTTGTGATGAAAAATCATTTCACCTTTTCTGTTCAGAGATGAGACATGACTTGTTTGTTTATCGGTGTGGGTCAGATGGGGGTCAGAGGAGCAGGGCTTAGCAGAGTGAACTCTTACTGACTCCCACTTATCCATCTTAGATCATATAATAATGAAGAATTAAAGTCCTGTTTTTTACTTTCACCCTAAGCACTGCTGGGCCCTGCAGCGTTTGTAAAACATGCACCTTAAACCTTACAATTTATGAGTTATATATTATTTCAAATCCCATTCATTTGTAATTACTGCTCTGTGTAGGGCAAAACAGACAAAGTGATGATTAGGCTCTCATGTGGACACATCACTTTCCCCTTGTCTCTCTCTAAACTGTGTGTCCTGCTCTCTAATATCCGTCCCTGCCACATCTTGATTTACACATTTATTACCTTCCACATTTGTCGTGTGTTCTAGTTCTGTTGAAATGGAATGTTTAAAGTGCAGAAGGAGAAAGATCAGCAGCTCTCAGTGTGAACCGTTTGATTATTTTAATAAGGAGTCTTCTTTAGTGCAGTAATTAATCGCTTCACTCTGATTCTGCTTAAACATGGAGCAGCAGAATGCTTCAGTTTAACGGAGAATTATTTTCAGTGTCGGTTTTAGTACAAAAAATTTACTTTCCCTGCCGAGGAAAAAAATACAGTTGTCTCAGCTGTACAGAATTCCATTAAATTATTTCATAAACACACAAGTCACATCTATAGCATTTATTCCACTTACATTCCATTTACAGTTACCGAATGTAGTAACTTCAACAGAGAATTTACATGAAAAGCAGTTGGTGGCCAAATGAGTTTACCTCCAAAATAGCACTGTCGCCTCACAGCAAGAAGGTTCAAGGTTCGCATCCTGGCCTGGGCCTTTCTGTGTGTAGTTTGCATGTTCTCCCCGTGTCTTTGTGGGTTTACTCCGGGTACTCCGGTTTCCTCCCACAGTCCAAAGACATGCATCTGTGTGCCCTGCGATAAACTGGCGTCCTGTCCAGGGTGTACCCCGCCTCACGCCCGATGTCAGCTGGGATCGGCTCCAGCCCCCCCCCACGACCCCGACCCCGGGATAAGCGGTTGAAGATGAATGAATGAATGCCATAAATCATTAGAATAGCTGCCCCCTTTACATACGTCAGTCACTCCTATAGCATATCGTCATTCAAATGCATTACTTAAGCAGTGGATCAATCGTCCAGTGATGCTCATCTATAATGAGGCTAATTTTGAGACCAATTAATTAATGACCAGTTTGATTTACAATGGACGCTAGGAGAAAATTTAAATGTCAGATTTACATTTTAATGTAACACAATTACGTAATTAAGTACACATGATGAACATAGCGTATCACAAAGGTGACGTTGTATACAGTATGTACGTTGTATATGATAAATATAATGTACCTGTTTTAGACCCTAATTAGGAAGTAGATCTATTTGCGGGTGCACACTATATGCCTGCTACAAGGCACACCCTTGAAACGATTAGGTTTATAGGCCAAAAACACATGGTTAGGTTTTGGAAAAGATCATGGTTTGGGTTGAAATAAGAACGTTAATCTCAGAGGGCATGTTGTGTAATAAAGTGGATGTGTCATGTAGTCTGCAATACTGCAGTTAGACCCTTCTTGGGAGACTTGTGCTGTTTTTCCAAGCATAGGGTCTGGCTTAGCTTGGTTCGATTCTGCCCGTCAACCCAGCACGGCAGGGATTAGTTTATCCATTACAACAGGGCAACCTGCTTAAAGGTGTGTCTTCAGTCGCCATGCATTTTAGGGCTATGGCTTTATAGTGGCATTTACATTACAGACGAAAACCCGAATTAAAGCGTTCCTCCCTCCCCGAAACACTCCTAATTTGAATGTGAGCCACTCGAGCAGCAGTTGTTGTTGCCCCTGTCGGAGAACACGGCCTTTTTTTCTCCCCTGAAAAAAGCCTGGTTGCTGATTGGACATAACTGTAAGCGGGATGTGATGTGGGTAGTACTTGACGCCACACAACACGCTCCATTTTAAAAGGCAGGCGAAGTAGAGAGGAGATACTTACACTTACTTATCCAGTGGTGTAGTGCTATTTAGTGCTGGAGCACAGAAAATGATCTGTGCAGGCACATCTTTGCTCGGGCTTGTTAAAATAAGTGCTGCAGCGGCCGGGTTGGATTTTGACCTGCACCCCTCTGCTGCATGTTCCCTCTCTCTCTCTCTCTGTCTCTCCCTTCACACACACACACACACACACACACACACACACACACACACACACACACACACACACACACACACACGCACATGCAAGCACACCCGTGCACCCACACACACACACACACACACACACACACACACACACACTATATAACATCCTCTGCCAGCCTGTGTGTCACTAACACACTTTTACAGCGACCAACATTTTTAAGATGGAGTGTTTTATTTTGTGTTACTTGTACAAAAGTTGACGTCGTGAAACATACTGGCCACCTTAAATATCAAATGGCAAACTCTTTGTTTCATCGTTTTTCTTTAAAGACATACATTTTAGTAACGGTCAGAATGATGCTCAGTCAAGTGTAACTATTCTGTATTTCTCACTTTCAAAGAAGTGCTGCAGCGCCGCTCTGGTCTATCAACCATTACCCAACAATGGAAACTCATTCAGAGCGATACGCCACCTCTGGAGTCTCGTAAATCCCTTTAAAAATTTTTGGATCGGAGATACACCGAGTGGGAGGACTTTTGACAACTTTCCACATTTAACCCAATCAAAACACGTGTTATATTTGATGTAAGTGGGTTATATTTTTCCTTAATTCATTCATCCATCTTCAACCGCTTGTCCCTGTCAGGGTCTCGGGGGGCTGGAGCCGATCCCAGCTGACATCGGGCGTGAGGCGGGGTCCACCCTGGACAAGACGCCAGTCTAACGCAGGGCACATAGAGACAAACAGAGACAGACAACCATTCACACTCACATTCACACCTACGGGCAACTTAGAGTCATCAATGAACCTAACACCTGCATGTCTTTGGACTGTGGGAGGAAGAACCCGGAGAAAACCAACGCGGACACGGGGAGAACATGCAAACTGCACACAGAGGGGCCCCAGCCGGGATTCTAACTGGAAACCCTCTTGCTGTGAGGCGACAGCACTAACCACCACACCACCGTGCCGCCCCTGGTTCTAATTTTTTGTTTCAGAAAAATACCTGAATTCACAAAAATGTATGATGTTACTGCAAACATTCCTGTCAGCTGTTTCTATTTAGAAGCTAGCAAGTGAGTGGGCAAAGAGCGGCTGTGAAACAGATAAGCAGATTCAATTCCCTATGAATTCTTCACAACTAAAGTCCCCCCATTATGTTGTTATTTAGAAGCTGTTATTGTGAAGCATCAGAATCAGGAAAAATTGGGTTTTCATCGACAGTAACTCAACACGACTCAGATGCAGCTAAACTAAGCAGCTAAGCTTTGAATCGAGCTTTAGCCAAAAACTGTCAGACTGATGACACAATTACATTGCTTTGCTGGCATGTAATGTTAGCACAGTTTGAAGGTGTCCTTTTCCAGACATTCATGGTCGGAGTCAGATATGAAGGTATGTTTGACTCCACTATATTAACAGAGATATAATTTATGTCTGACTCCATTGTGCTTACAGAGATATAATTTATGTTTGACTCCACTACATTAACAGAGATACAAAAGTCCAACGCATATTGAATTGCTGACATCACCTCTTAACAGGGAAATGGATTAAGTTGCTATTTTTTAGAAGAAACACATATACAGGAGATTATATAAGCATCACACAAATGTAATGGCAGCCATGTAAATGTTTTGCAAAATATCTTTTAGCAGCCACCCACTATGTGCTTGGTGGTCTGATGCGACACTAATGGCAATGTTAGCCCTTCACTCTTGAATTATTGGGGCTTTACAACCCGTTAACTATTTCAGACAGCTTGTTCACGGAGTGAATGATAAGGCGTGTGTGTGTGTGTGTGTGTGTGTGTGTGTGTGTGTGTGTGTGTGTGTGTGTGTGTGTGTGTGTGTGTGTGTGTGTGTGTGTGTGTGTGTGTATGTGTATGTGTATGTGGAGGGAGTTTCCATGGATGCACTTAATGACAGATAATTGGTGGTTAAGTGCAGATATAAAGAGGCTGCTAACGGGTTTCTGTTCATACGAAGAGAGTTAAACCGAGACTGAGCATGTGTGTGTTTATGTAAAGCTTGGTGTGTGTGTGAGAGTGTGAATGTCCTTCACTGGGTTCTATCATCTCTCTCACACACATACACACACACACACACACGCAGCAGATGTCCATTGAAATGAATGATGGAGCTGATTTCCATTTGAATGCTGAGTGGAAGTTATTATGGTGTAGCTAGAGAGGCAGAATCACTGATACTGTGTGTGTGTGTGTGTGTGTGTGTGTGTGTGTGTGTGTGTGTGTGTGTGTGTGTGTGTGTGTGTGTGTGTGTGTGTGTGTGTGTGTGTGTGTGTGTGTGTGTGTGTGTGTGTGTGTGTGTGTGTGTGTGTGTGTGTGTGAACCCAACAACACATCATTTCACTATTGTTTTTAGATCGTCTTTCTTGTATCAGGTTGCATTAACTTTTTTATTATGAAAAAAACAATCCATTGTAAATGATGATCCAGGTGATTGTGTGTAGTCTGACTTGTGTATGGCGGGGGTCAGCTGGTTGTTAATGCATCTCATTACCATATGAATGGCTGCTCTCAGCTGTTTCCAGCAGCAAGTAGAATAGTATCTGGCCTGTTGTCATTTGTATCACAAAGAGCCACCTGAAAACAGGCTTTTGTTAGCATGTCTCCTCAGATGACCAGGTAATCAGTGTTAAACTTGCAGCTCTGCAGGAAAAAAAAACCTCCAAACAATCAGTGGACGCTCAGGGTATTCCCCAAACACAACAAAGGCTGCTGGGTAATGGGTCGCAGAGCAGTCATCTTCCATAGTAACGAGGGAGAATGTTGAAGAGGAAGAAACACACAGTAGTCTGTGTGTTTACATCCACATCAGTACCCTGAAAATGCTCTTTCCCGGGTTAAGGGAACAATCAGATTATTGAAGTTCATCCCATATACATGAGCGGTGGAGAAGGGGGAAATGACTAAATTACTCGACCTCCTGTACAGTAGGTAGAGCTCCGCCAACATACATATGATCACAGTACGGGTTTTTTTCCAGTTCACCTTTGTCAAAGTCACAACAACTTGGAAAGCAGGGGAAAATGGCCGACTTTTGGACAGAATTTCGACCAACGACAGAAACGGGTCTTCTTGGTAGTGATGTACTTGCCATGACGATGTTCTCCCTCGGTTTAAGGGTAAAGCTCGCATTGCTGTTGTTTTTTCATGTTTCGGTGCCATTGCTTCCGGATTTATTCTATTTTTGGGTCAAAACCAGGGTACGGTGTTTACATGGTGTTTGAGAAACCAGAGTATTGCCATAACCTCATATAATCCGTTTTTTTTTTTTCAGTTTTCCCCTTTACCTTTGTCTACCTGTTGAGAAACCTTTTCAGAAGGGAAAGGTCATGTAACGTGAAACTGTTATATCCTCTGACAACAGAGGATATGGTTTAATGTCTGAGATGGATTTGAGATATTGTGTATGAAATTGAATTGTTTGTGACTAAGTAAGGCCGCTGGTCAACAATAAATAATCGATCACCCTTGAGAATCAGAAATCTTCTGAAATATATGTTCACTCAACGTGATTTTTTAAAATAAAATTCAACACTCAACTTGGGAGGCTTCCTACCATCCATAAATGTACAGAGGGGTCTTAGGGCACACTCACATTGTTCATTCGTACCGTGCCCAAGCACGCTTCACCGCTAAAGTCCAGTTTGTTTGACCAGTTTAAGTACAACTGTACTGCACCCAGGCACAGCACGCTTGGGAGATGTCGGCTGTAGTTAACCATACCAGTGCTAGTAAACCAGCAAATGTATGAGCACAAGCAGGAGCATTGGCAGTGGTACTAAGACTATTTATATAGCGGGCCTGGGGAGGAGGAAGGGGGGACAATCACACTAAAGCACGACTCGGACCATCTGGGCCAAGCGTGAGTGCGGCCATATTTTATTTCACTTTCATGCCTTAAACCGGCATCCCTTCTAATGTCCAACAGGGGGTGACTCTACTGGATCCAAAAGGAAGTTTCTTTGTATAGAAGTCGAAATGACCCTATTTCTGACTTGATTAATTACATTTTCCTAATGAGTTTATGGTCTCAATTGCTAGTTTCAAGTCGTCTTCAATACAGCATGATATTTATTTAGTAAATTATGGTCCGATCTAGAGTAAAACAGGCCGGGAAGCAGGGTATATCCATCCCTCGCTCCTCCGCGGCTCCACCCTCTTCTCCAAATATGGTCACTTTTCGCTCAAAAGAAGCAAAGGGACGTTGGCCAAAACGCCAAACTCCAAAAGGTAAAAGTCTGGTGTTTGTTTGACCCATCCACCGCCCTGACCTGCCTCCTTGCACAGAATTCGGCACTCTTAATCCTGGAACACTTGCTCTATAACTGTTGACAGATTTACAGTTGAAAGCCTGGTGCGTTTGGTATTTTATGGCCTTGTACTGAGAACGGCTGTCTCAACATGGGATAGTATTATCATCCTACGCCAAGCCCACTGGCTTTGTTTGGCTCTGTTGATGAAAGCAATGCCAAACCTTTATAATCCAAAATGGGGAGAATACCTTTTTTCCCTTTACAGTTTAATTAGCAGTGACATTCAGAAGCCAAAGTTTTAGCAAAGTATTTGCGCAAAACAAAACAGTTGAGAATGTTTGTAGAGTGAAGTTGGGGGTTTAGTAATTTACTTCAGTTTATTGATGTATTTTATTGAAGCACCAACTAGTGGACACAAGTGACAGGTGACACTAAGGACAGCTCTGATTAAATAAATCAGATGCAAAGAGCCATGTTTGGTTCAGATGAGAGGGTGACAAAGGGTGCTCCACCCAACGCCCACTCAAAAAAACCTCTCTTGTAAAGATTAAAAAAACAAGTCCTGTCCCGTCCCATCATGTTCCTGTGTTGAGTTTTTTTTTTCCTTTATATTAGAACAGAACATTTATTTACACAAACATATCTGTTGTCATTATGATTCCCGCCTGCTCTGAATGAATTGTTGTCCGGTCCCGTCCCAGTCGTGGTGAATAGCGAAACTGACTCTTATCCCATGGGAATCCCAATAATATCCCTCCAGTTCAGATCTGTTCTCCCATGTCTCTGGTATTTAGTGTCTCAGACTAATTCCTGGACACGTGTAGCAGCCTGTGTTGTTTGCGTAAGCCTGTGTAGTATTTGCTGTGCTGAAGCTGCAGCAGCTCCCAGTTTAAAGGAAATCGTTGGCTCTTAATTAGAGCTTTACTGCAGTGATAAAGTTACACCACCAGATAATGATGTATTGATGAGAAACACACATACACATCTCACCTCCTCTACTAACTTTCTACCTTTCTTCTCTTCCTCTCTTTCCATTTATTAACCTTTGTTCAACCTCTCATACTATTTTCTCTATTTCCAACACCTTCTCTTTGCTCCTTCGGCCGTCCCTCTTGTTACTCTTCTTTCCTGCTTACTCTCACTTTTTTCTTTCATCTCTTCCTGTTTCTCTTTTAGTTAATCATCCCCCCTTTTCTCTACTCTATCTTTTTCTCCTCATTATCCTGTATTCCCTTCTTCAAACTTGTTCACACATCAGTCTTTCTCCATCCTTCATGTCTTTGTATCTTTTTTTTCCTTTGTAATGTCTCTTACTTTTTATTTCATTCATTCCACAGTGTCTTCTCTCTCTCTCTGTCCTTACCACCAGCTTTTTCTTCCCCCTTTTTTCCTGGCTTCCTTCCTTTGACTCTTTCCTCCTCATTTATCCTCCTTTTTGACTTTTGTCGTTTCCTCTTCCTTCATTTATTTATCTTTTCCTCTCTTTCTGCCGTATATCGTTACTAGTATGCTTCCTTTCTTTTCTTCTTATCTTGTCATTTTTATTAGGGTACGTCCACACGTCCCAAAATGATTTTTTCCCCCTCTTGTTCTTAAAAAAGTTTTCTGTATACATTGGCGTCACCTCAAGAATATTGGCATCCACGCGAAACCGTTGAATCCGACTTAAAAAACGCTGTAGTACACATGCCAGGCCTGCATGTGGCGCTGTAACTCTGCCACAGAAATACACTAAAAACAGAGAAGAAGAGACGGAGCATGGATATAAAGCTTGCACGCTGTATACAAACAGTGTTGCCTATGTGGCAACTTTCTCACTAGACTTAACAACTTTTCAGACCTTCTTAGCGACATTATTTATAAAAAGCAACCAGCTACATATTTAGCGACTTATTCAGACCATCAGGGAAAAGAGAGAAATATATGGGAATTCATCTCCATGCATGCCACTCAGAGTAATCAAACTCCACGGCTGCTGAGTTCAGTCTCTCACCCTCTCTTTTCTTGTGCACCAGCACTGCACAGGCACTCAGTAGGGATGGGGCAAGGCTGGGATATAACAAAATATGTGATTTCACTGTCCAGACAACAACACAAGGATGGCGTTCTGAGATTTATCCACTCTCGGATCCGACTTCAGAAAATAATGGTTTCAGGCTCCCATAACACCGAACGGTGTGGATGATCGTCCAAATCGATGCAAAACTTTTACTGTTAGAGCAAAACGCATCTTTGTGTGGATGGCCCCCCTTCCATTTCATTCTATCGCCCATTCTTCCTTAGGACTCAGCCATCAAATGTGGTTGATCACAATCTTTTGGCGGCAGGGTAATGTGGTAAAATGCTCAGCAGAGAAAGCATGGCTACACAGGTTACAGGATTATTGTCTGTCTTAGACTGTGTGAAATATGTGAAATGTGGTATTTTTTCAGATTGTAACATTGTATAATTTTCTGATGCAAAGTAGATCCCCCCCCCCCCTATAAAAACACACTTGAATCCTTAGATCCTATTTCATGGGGATTGTTTCTAGCTTTATTCAAGAGCGTGTTCTTTCAATTTAAGACTATGATTTATTCATTTTGGTAAAGACTTTCTAATGCTTTCCCTTAAAACCCTGCCCTCATTCTTAAATAGCCCTTCTGGTGCTTAGATTTGCTCTGCTTTTGCTCAAACTGTATGCTTGTACACCACCTCTCTTCCAGGTGTAGTGTTGACCAATGAAATGGAGAGTGCATTTAAGCCCAACCCACACCGGAGGGGATAACCTTTTACTGCTCTGTATTGGCTTTGTATTGTGTGAGGTTGCTTCTTTGAAAACAAACAATAAAAAATAGCCTAAAAGCTGCTGTGTGGTAGGATGTTCTACCAACAAGGTACCTGGACCTATGTTTTTAGAAGGGAAAAACTGAGCCTTTACGAAGATAAAAGTGGAAAGAAGCACAGGGGTACTCAGCATGCTGACATTAGGCTACATGTGTCATAAGCATTTTATCACTAAGTCAAATATTCAAATGTCAGTTTTAGAATAACTGTTTCTGTAAATTGAACTTTGTCAGTAAGCATTTGCTGTTAGTATGAGTTTAGCTTGTGTTGGCATTGAGCTAACAGGCTTGTATTCTTTTTTATCATTATTGTAAATCACATTACAATGATGGGCTACATGGTGGTGTAGTGGTTAGCACTGTCGCCTCACAGCAAGAAGGTCACAGGTTCGCATCCCGACCTCGGCCTTTCTGTGCGGAGTTTGCATGTTCTCCCCGTGTCTGCGTGGGTTTTCTCCGGGTACTCCAGTTTCCTCCCACAGTCCAAAGACATGCATGTGTTAGGTTGATTGATGAGTCTAAAATTGCCCGTAGGTGTGAATGGTTGTCTGTCTCTGTACGTCTCTATGTGCCCTGTGATAGACTGGCGTCCTGTCTAGGGTGTACCCCGCCTCACGCCCGATGTCAGCTGGGATCGGCTCCAGCACCCCTGCGACCCCGACCCCGATAAGCGGTTGAAGATGAATGATGATGACATTACAATGATGGATAGTAACAGATTACAGACTAAGCACTACTTATATGCTACATGTTTGTAGTAGTTGTGCTACCTAACTATGTTGTAGGAGTTAGAACACAGCTAACATTAGCATACCAACACAGAGATTCTCATTTCATGGGGAGCGTACCCATGTTCTCCGCTTTGTATGTGACCGGGAAACATCGCACCTTTTTCTTAAAAAAAGGTGTGATGTTTCTGTGTATTTCACAGAAAGAGTCCTATGTTCCTCGGTCTGTTACTTTTTCCATAATCAGTGCTGAATATCACGGCAAATAGGTTTATGTAGACCCTAACACTACCCCCTAACCCTGACCCTAACCGTATCCCCTAGTCCAGGGGTGCCCAATCCTGCTCCTGGAGAGCTACTGTCCTGTATGTTTTAGGTTTCTCCCTGCTCCAACACACCTGACTCTAAGGATTATCAAACCTGTGACAAGCTTCAGCTGCTTGGTAATGAGCAAATCATTAGACTCAGGTGTGTTGGAGCAGAGAGAAACCTAAAACATGCAGGACAGTAGCTCTGCAGGATCAGGATTGGGCAGCCCTGCTCTAGCCCTAATAAAATGCTGAATTAAATCAGCAAAGGCAGTGGCTTATGCGACCAGGGTACATAGGACCCGGGGAACATATATGGATGACCCCCAGTTTATGCTATTTGTCCTCTCTTGTAGACATATGGTGCCAAAATTTGACATGTTTAAATCTAGTGACATAACTGCTACAGCAAGCATGCAGTATGAGCAGAAGCAGAGCGAATCTAAGTGCAAGAAGGACTATTTGAGTGTGAGGATGCGGAAAGAATTACAAAATCTGAACGTGAAATCAATGCTTTCAAATCCCCATAAATCCTCATAATGTAGTTCTTCAGTCCGGACAAATCCTCTTCACTGTACATGTTATTTCAGTCATTCTTTTTTTTAACAGTACACAGTACACAGTACACAGACCCTTCATGCCCTGATCTAATGTCCTATTAGTAATAAGAAACAGTATTATGTCGCTGCTTTGTTTCACTAGTTTGCCTAATCAGATTTAAATGTACACTGCCTGACTGATTAATCTGTGTGCAAAATTAGCAAGAACCCATAGGCCTAGGTAATTATGTGAAGATGTCAAAGGAGATGATTATGTAATGCTCCACCCATGGAGGCTAATGAGATCAAACATTATCAGCTCATCAGTAATAAGCTGAGGATTTAGTTTGTAATCGTGTTAATTTGTTTGTAATTAACTGATGTTGTTACAAAAACTTGTATAAGGAAAGCACAATAATGAAAAAAAAATAGAAAATATATGCAAGAGCTGAACATCGACACTGAACAGCAATATTTATAAAGCAACACTGGAACTGATTCAGTGTTTCCCTTAGCAACTGTACCATTTGTTTATGTGTTGTGTTGTGTTTCTGTAGTGCCTCCTCAGTTCCTGAACTACCCGACCAACACGTATGCCTATGAGTCCACGGACATCGAGCTGGAGTGTGCCGTGACTGGAAACCCAACGCCAACCGTCCGATGGATGAAGAACGGCGAGGAAGTCATCCCCAGTGACTACTTCCAGATAGTGGTGAGTTACACCGATCCCAGAAACTATGCACCTAAAGATATTCTCTAAATTTACATCTGAATTATGGAAAGTATACTTAATCTAGTTTTTTCCAGCATGCTATGTTTTCATCAGGATTACATCGGATTTAAATGTATTGTAACTAGTTTCTGGACATATATTTTAAATACTATATGTATATAGTATCTAAAATATCTAAAGTCCATGGAGAAGCCATTCATTCAAGATCTCAAGGTTTTCAACAAAAACAGTCTGCATATCTAAAAACGCACAAAGTAATTAAAATATATTTGAAATTAAGCAATGAATAAAAAAATAACACTGAGGAACCGGACCCAAATGCAGACAAGGACACAGAGAACGGTTTAAACAAATATTTAATAACAAAGAAAACAAGGGAATCCAAGAACAGGAGAAAAGGTACACAACAAAAGGTGACGAGATGGTCTAGGGTAGGCAGGAATGGATAACAGACGAACAGTCTGCGATGCAGACGAGGGAACAGGATCTCAGGAAACTTTAACAAAAAGGGACAAAGAAACAATAATTAACAAACAAATCAACACGGAACGAGAATGTAGTCATACGAAGAAACGGGAGCCAACCAAAGAGACAAGTTACCACGTAAATGAGGAAAACAGTCTGGCGCCGAATGTGTCCCACATCCGGCTATTTATGCTGCAGGCATTGATTAGGGGATCAGCCACAGCTGGGCGGAACCACGCCTACCATCTCCAGACAAACAAACAGAGGGGAAAGACACATGCAGGGAAAAACAGACAGAGGGAGACAAACCCAGCACAAAAAGAAGAGGCAATGGCCTGACCGGACAGGGATCCTGACAGCTACATTGATTATAAATATCCTGTGAGTCAATATGTAAAATAAAATAACAAGGTAGAGAAGGGGTGGGCAATTCTTTTGCATTGTGGGCCACATGATAAAACAATAACATCAGGGCAAAGGGCCAAACATAAATGTTTCAGATTTAAGCTAAATCCCATTCCGTCCCTTGCCCCAACGCCTTAGCCCTACCCCCCTTTTTTCTGCATTCATGTCTTCTACATGTAAATGCAGGTTTTCTTAAATGTTTTGTCAAGTATTCACAGCTTAATAAATTCTTCAAAGAACAACCACATTATGCAAATTTTGTGCTTGCTGTACTTTACAGCGAATATATGATTGATCTTACAGTGAGTTGATTCTCAAACGAGCCCAGAGAACAAAGTGAGACCAAGAAGGGTTCAGTCCAACAATGTTCAGAAGGTTTGATGAAAAATACAACACTATAAATGTTCAGTTCATTCCTATGATGTGAGAATAGATGAATGAGAAAGGGGCCCCGTAGGGAGGATAGTTGAAGGTTGGGTCACAGAGATATATTGTCAGGGCGGGAGACAGTCAAACAATTAATTATACAAAGTGTGGTGGGAAAAGTGAGTTATGAGACGGATTATAATGTAGTAGATTCACAACAAATCCTATTCAGTTAATTTCAATTAAAAAAAAGCCCACACGGACAATTAGTTGCTGGGCATACAAGATAAAAAGGAATAAAAAAATAATTAGAACACACACAGCTACAGTGGGGACATGATAAAACAGCATAACAAGTGCAAGGACGGAAAGGCTAAGGAAAATGTAATGATGCTTCTCATGTGTTCTCTTATGTTTCTCTTCTGAACAAATAAAATGTTTTACCACAAATTGTAATGCTTCACCTGCTGGAAGTCTAAATCCAGCTCTGCAAACTCACGCTCCACTTAGCTGCCTCCCCAGCTCTCTCTCTCTTTGTTGTTGTCTCTGTTTGGAAGTCATTGTGCTGTACCAATCTTTAAATGCAGTTGGGAACTGAATGGCAAACACGTTTATGTTTAACAATTAAATGCAGATAATATGGAGGTCTTGATATGACCCTGATAATCTTCAGTCAGTGATTATTTTGAACTTTGGTGCCTTATCCCCATCTTCTTGGTCCAGTCTCCAAAACCTTGTGATTTTTGACCGATCCATGAGTTTTGATGCTCACATTAGGACGCTGACTTCTTTCACTAAGAAACATCGCCAGCTCCTGGCTGGGGTTTCAGTTGGTTGAGGGTCTGTGGGCTGACGGCCACGGCAGAGTGTGTGTGGCGGAGGCACAGCATGGGTGGACTCTGTGTTGTGGTGGTTCAACAAAACCCCTTTCCACCAGCGCTGATAAAAATCTAAAAGGAAACACTCACATGTGAAATTAGTGTGGTTTTAGCTTGCTTGCTAATGTGGAATAATTGCTATAGTAAGTTAACCTGAGTCCGCCAGATGGATTGATTCGCATAATTCTCATTTGCACTGCATATCCATCTAGGAACTCTCGGTTTTAGATCTTTTGGGAAGAGGTGGAAATACTGGTTGCTGATCGGATAAATCATCTGTCTATCACCACCTATGTTGGTGATAGACAGGCCAAATCAACCAATCAGATCAACAAAGTATAGAATAGAATAGAATAGAATAGACTTTATTGATCCCACAGCGGGGAAATTCACGTGAGCAGTAGCTTACAACACAGACACAGACAACACAGACCCTTAGTTTACATAAGGTAAACAAAGATAATTAAAAATAAAATAGAAGATAAAAATAAAGAATAAGAATAGAAAATATACTATATACAATATAAAACAATTTACACTATGTGTCATAAATATGAAGTGGAAAAACTACAGTGGATGGAAATACTAAGTACAGATGTTACAAATATGCATTACAAAAGTGACTTGTGATGATGTGGAAGTGAATTGCACATGGGTGAATTGACAAAATAAACATAACAATCATTACAAATTATTATTGTGCAGTCTGACTGCGGTCGGGATGAACGACCTGCGGAAGCGTTCTTTTTTGCATCTCGGATGCAGCAGTCTGTGGCTGAAGGAGCTGCTTAAGGCTCCCACAGTGTCATGGAGGGGGTGAGAGGTGTTGTCCATGATCGATGTTAGTTTGGATAACATCCTCCTCTCACCCACCTCCTCAGTGGAATCCAGGGAACAGTCTAGGACTGAGCCAGCTCTTCTGATCAGTCTGTTTAGTCTCTTCCTGTCCCTCTCTGAGCTTCCACAGCCCCAGCAGACCACCGCATAAAAGATAGCAGACGCTACCACAGAGTCATAGAAGGTCCTCAGAAGTGCCCTGCACACTCCAAAAGACCTCAGTCGCCTCAGTAGATGGAGGCGACTCTGGCCCTTCTTGAACAGAGCGTCGGTGTTGTGGGACCAGTCCAGTTTATTATTGAGGTGAACACCCAGGTATTTGTACTGCTCCACCTTCTCAATGTCCAAACCCTGGACGTTCACCGGTGCTGTTGTGGGAGCCTTCCTGCTGAAGTCTATCACCACCTCCTTCGTCTTGCTGGCGTTGATGAGCAGATGGTTTGCCTCACACCAGGCGACGAAGTTGGCGATGACGTCTCGATACTCCAAAGTGTATGACGTACTAAAATAATTAAGGCATAGCTCGGAAACATGAATTTCGGGATAAAAGGCGCAATGTCAGGAGCCCGGTCCATATTCAACAGAAGGATCACAGAGAAAAAAGAGTTAGTGAATGGCTTGCTCCATAGCTGTGCTCATCCATTTTGTTTACAATGAACAGTCGCTTCTTGTTGCGTCACACTTAAACATGCCTCAAAACCAACGCTGAATGGTTCGGTCGCTTGGGTAACCTTCTCCAAATTTTGTCTGCTGCAAATTACCAGACTGATCTGCGAGTAACATACAATGGAGCTCAGAGATCAGAATGGTCTCACGAGGCTAACAGCAACTAGCTGATGTTGCAAAATAAGGGCTTGAGTGGATAATTTCGGTTAATTTATCCAGACTCCCAGGGCTGGGCTGGCTGGCCTTATAAACTAACGTTACAAGGTTTCCAAAGCCAAATCCATGCAGCATAGCAAGTTACAGTTAGCTGTCTAAGGTTAGCTTGCTTGCTAATGTGTGCTAATGACACCTAAGCTGGCTGTGGCTTGGCTGCGCAGCATGGATCTGCCATTGGTTGCTTTGTTGCGCTGGCTGATGGAGTGATTTGCAAATATTCTTGTAAATATGATTGTAATTTCTTGTGGCTATGGAGTTTGTGAGCACATTAAGGCATGGGCAACAGAATGCTGACTGCTTTTGTTTTTTTATGCCTCTGGACTGCACTATCCCTGCGCCCAACAGAGGCATGCCTATCAAGAAGTTATAAACGTTTTGATTTAAAGTTTGTGGTTTAATTTGGGATAACTGTAGCAATTATGGGCTCATATAACCATAACGGCAAAAATAAAACTGTAATTCATTTTTCCCTCCAGAGAGGCAGATCAACCAAATAGAACAAATGGGGTGATACCAAATGAACACAGTATGTGTGTTTTAAAAAAGAGAGTGAGAGCAGCAGAGTCATGATTAGCTTTAACATGAATCCTAATCTGACATCATGATATAATAATCTGGATTACATTTATAATCTGTTATCCCATAATCTGCTATAAAGAGATGTCTTCTATTAACAGGTTCTTGTTTGTATAATGGTCCAAGCCAGGAGTTTTTTAATATCTGAAAGCTTTTATTGATTTTATTAATAGTCATTATTTATATGTTGTATGTTTCTGTTATTCAGGATGGCAGTAACCTGCAGATTTTGGGTTTGGTGAAGTCAGATGAAGGATTTTATCAGTGTGTATCTGAAAACTCAGCCGGCAGCTCGCAGGCGATGGCTCAGCTGCTACTCCGAGAGCCAGGTAGGAACACCCCCCCCCCACACACACACACACACACACACACAGCTGACACATGTGGTGCCCCTCTCACTTCTCATTGATAAAAACTCCCCGCTATATTCACCTGTCTGTCGTCTCCCTTCCTGACCTCGCTGTTATTTCCTGTGACATCCCATCTGCACATTTCTCACTTTATGTTGCAGCAGTGAGTGTTGTAAATCAATAATTCCTGTTTACAAATGATGTGAAATTCAGAGTTTGGGTTAAACTGAAGTCTAAACTGATTCTGTGACTAAGAGCAGGTTTTCACTTCAGACAGCTTAGTGTCATGTTTGGGTGTTTTTTTACAACCTTCACACATATTTTAGTTGCTGAACATGCATCCAAGATTCTGTGCAAGTGATGAATTACCTGTTAGGTGGTGTTAAGTTCAGAGAAGAATTTGTTCTGGCAGCAGAGGCAGTTCACAATATCCAAACTGTCGACTATAATAATACAGTGAAGCAGTTTAATCACAGCAGAGATAAAAGAAACATGTTTTTTTCATTGTCAAAGCTAATGTCAGTATTCTTATCAGAAGCACAAGTTATTATCAACAGTAGTTTTAAATATGTTCCTATTGGATTGCTGGATCTGATGTTGGATGATTACATTGCAATCATCATGAGCAACCAGACAGTTATGAGAGCAATTATTTTACAGTTGAAACCTGCTGAAGGAAATTGCATTTACCAGAGGACAAACATTTGGCACATTTTCTCTAATGATAAATTAGCTGTCTACACTGAAAATCAGGGCTGCCTGCTCTTCGTCCATTACTCCACTAATCAGTTGTTTTGGTCTTAGTAAATTAGTCATTTCTTATGCTTTTTTATCCTGAGTAACTTATTTTCAAGAAACTTCATAGCACATATCTGGTATACATAAGATATAAAGTGATTTTTCATCATTATTTGTGGAGAAACTCTGTTTCATAGATCTGTTTAATCAACATAATTGTATAAGAATGAATTAAAGAGCAAATATTAAGTAGTTGCATACAAATAGCATGGATTCCAATCTTGATGCCTGGTGGGCTCTGCTTAATCATGACATGTGTATCTCAAAATTATGACTTGAGAAAATATGAGATTATATATGGAGGTCACAATATAAGTTAAGTTCTGTTAGTCATAATTACTAGCTCATGGTAATTATGTGTTATTGAAGTTATAATTATGGATTTTGGAGGTCATGACTAAGAGTTAACAAAGGGATAGTTACACGTGAAGATACGAAAGTCATTATTACAAGTTGAGGTTACCAAGTTTGTAAAGTCATAATCACAAAGGGAAGTAATGTTAGTAATGCTTAACGCTAAATTACATGTTACAGAAATTATAAATTAAAGTTAAGTAAAGTCAGAAATATATATGGGCAGCTTGAGGTGACAAAGGAGGGCATAAAGAGTATAAAGTGTAAAAGATTTTCTTATAATAATAATAATAATAATAATAATAATAATAATAACAACAACACTAAGCCTCAGTATTTTAAAGACATCACAAAATAGTTGGTGAAGCCACCTGAGACAATACTTGAGCTAACATGGATCGTTGTTTCACCAAGGAGGATGTGCTTTGTTCTGTAATTCAGTTCATGTTTCAGTCAGTCGGAGTCACAGCTGAGAGAACAGCAGGAGTTGTCTGTCATTGTTTGTTGTGCTGTGCTGTTGTTTGTGTATGGGTTAAAATTCGGTTAGTCATGTGGTCTGACAACAGTTACTACCATGCAATGCACACACACACACACACACACACACACACACACACACACACACACACACACACACACACACACACACACACACACACACACACACACACACACACACACACACACACACACACACACATGAAAAAAAACCTCCTGGCCAACTGAAATCAGGAGGTATGAGGCAGCATACATTAAATATGGATTTACAGCCATACATAAAAATGGCCATGATTGCTTGAAATGTGTCTGGAGACCCTGTCAAACAAGCGTTTAAAACCTTTGAAACTTCAGCGTCACTTGATACAAAAACAACCGGCAGAGGCCGAAAAGGTTTGGGAAACCCTTGACTAACCTACTAGCTCAACAAATGACAGATATACACAACATTGCTGACAAAACACTAAATAAGTTCCTAGCTGAAATACTAACTAACTTACCATTGTACTAGACAACTAACTAATGAACTAACTAACTAACTAACTAACTAACTAACTAACTAACCAACCCAATAACCAACTACATGGTTTACTAGTTATCTACCTAACAAAGAAACTATCTAGCTAATTGGGTGACTAGCTAACTCTGTGACACACTAACTATAGTATGAACTATACTAACTGACTGACTGACTGACTGACTGACTGACTGACTGAATGCCAAACTAGCACACGAGACAGCCAGCCAATCAACTAATGAATTAACAGAGTAACATATGTTTTCTACTTAACTGACAAACTTGTTAGCTAACTCATTAGTGAACTAATTGTGTGACTGACTGACCGACTAAGTAACTGACAAAAAGCCACCGACATCCCTGTTAGCAGCTAAGCAACTTAATAGCTAACTCGGTAACTCGGTCTAACTGATGTCACCTGGATGTCTTAATCTAAACTGGCTCTCTCTCTTTCTTTTTCAGTCTGTCTGTCTTTCTTCTCTTTTCTTCCTTTGTCTCGATTTAATCACTGTTCAGTGTGTTGCTTTTCCCTTGAGCCAGCGGCACAGATGGCAACATACACACACGCACACACACACACACACACCCACACACACCCACACACACCCACACACACACACACACACACACACACACACACACACACACAGACACACACACACACACACACACACACACACACACACACACACACACACACACACACACACACACACACACACACACACACACACACACACACACACACACACACACACACACACACACACATTAAGAGGGTCAGATGGTTGGTGTTATCGCTTGGTTACTATCGCCACGGGAACTGAGCATCCCAGCAGGCTCACAGCGGCCAATCAAACATTCCCACGAGAAATCTCACTGTGTGTGTGTGTGTGTGTGTGGGTGTGTGTGATTGTCAGCATACCACCTTGTTACCCTTGGTGATACCAGGCCTCTTGATTCTTGGAGTGACTCTTCATGCAGACACACACACACACACACACACACACACACACACACACACACACACACACACACACACACACACACACACACACACACACACACACCACACACACACACACACACACACACACACACACACACACACATAGTTATAGTTGAGTGGTTTTATTAACGCAGAACTCATGCAGGTGATGATGCTCACACATTGGGTCTGATTATCTCATACAGATTCTGTTTTGCATGCTACTAATGTAATCCCTCACTGGCTTCCCACTCACAAATAAAGCCAGTTCATCAGAATATAAAGAATATGAATCAAACAAAAATATTCACTCTTCTTTTAGCTTTAATTTAATTCTGAGAAGAAATATCTGTCTCATTAGTTGCTACGTTCTCCGCTACTAGCTAAGAGGCTAAAAAGCTCTTCTGAGCTGCAGAGTACGGACAACTCTTTTGACATTACAGAGTGGATACAATTGAACAGATTGTTGTAGTCAATTTTATGAATAACAACTCTTATCCACAATTAACATGACAATTGTTAAGATAACTGCTGCTAGCAAAGGCTCCTACAGCTACCACTACAAAGGCGTAGACAGGACAGACACATCAGCCCCCCTGCTGATTAGAGTAAAATATGATGATCGACATGCATATTTATATTGCCTTAACTTAACTTACAGTTTTTTACGATCGAATAAACACAATTTTGATTGTTTTGTTTTGTTTAGCAAAACCCAACACACGAATAGCACAACCACATACCCAATTAGCAAAACACCTTAACTCCTTTGCAAAATGAACCACTCTTGTAAAAACTATACACTAACTTATCAAAACCATATTTTTTTACCATATGAAACACACACGTTGCATATGACTTAACTCTGTTTGCACCAGTTACACTCTGCTGTTGAAAACCTTAAACACTTTTGGCTAATTCTGCTTCTAAGTGCATAGAGTAGTATGGGTGAAGCACACAGTGAATTTGCAAAACATCGCTCGGATTTGCACAACTGTAAACACAATGTCTGCTCACACTTTTTGCAAAACAATACACACAGTGAACACTTGTATGCATTACTGTAGACACCACACAGGACACAAGACTAATGCTGTTGACAATGTTATTTATTTTTTTCCATATACTCAAGCCAACATGACGAAAAAAAAAAACATTTCCCAGTTTTCATGAACATAACATTTTATCCTGTACAAAAAAAGAACCCCCCCAAAAAAGAAAACACAGCACATAAATTGCTACTGTTGGTCTCTTCTCCTAGCTGGATCTGGCCAGAGAATTTCATCCACATCACAGGCGATATCCTCATTTGCAAGACAGCGGGGAAAGAATCGCCGTGCATGCCGTATCCACCCCTGTATGGCTGTGGCCTCAATCTGGTCACAGGCCTCCTCCATGGCCTGAATGAGGGCTACCCGAGCCAGGGGGTGCAGATCGTAAACCTTCCACCGCCATGCCGAGAAAAATTCTTCAATTGGGTTAAGAAATGGAGAATATGGTGGCAGGAAAAGAACTGTGAAATGTGGGTGCTGCGTAAACCAGTTCTGAACCAGAGCAGAGCGGTGGAAGGAAACATTGTCCCAGGTGACAATGTATTGGATCTGCATGTTATTTATGATTGTGAGGTTGTAAACTCTGTCCAAAAATGTAAGGATGTGAGGTGTTTTATACGGACCCATGTTGGCATGGCGGTGGAGGACCCCATTCTGGGTGATTGCCGCGCAAAGGGTGATGTTACCCCCACGTTGCCCCGGGACACTAATAATTGCCCTCTGGCCAATTACATTTCTTCCCCTCCTTCTGACCTTTGAGAGGTTGAACCCCGCCTTGTCTATGTAGATGAACTCATGCTGAATGGCCTCAGCATCCATTTGTAAAACTCTCTAAAATACAGTGAAAGACAAGATTGTGTAGTTCAGCATAGATTTTGTGTACAGTACATTTACATGTAAAAAAAGGTTATGTGTGCAGTATGCAACATCAGAGTGCTAAAGTGAACAATACATACCTCCACATACTCATGCCGCAGCTGTTTGACCCTCTCTGAGTTCCTCTCAAAAGGCACTCGGTACAACTGTTTCATTTGTACTTCACATTATGAAAGATGATTTGGTCTTCAATAATTTTGGCCTGGATTTCACGAAGCCTGATGGCATTATTTGCCAAAACCATATTCACAATCTCCCTCTCCTGCAGGGGTGTGAAAATGGGAGCCCTTCCTCCTCGTTGTACTCGACCCTCAATCCTATGTAGAACAAAATACATGTAACCTACTGTAAAATGTCACAGGAAGGGGTATCAAAAGTGCTGATATGGGGTGCATACAGTAAGAAGCTGTAAACAGGTAATTTTTTTTTACCTGTTTTCCAGTCTGAATGCCCTTATGACAGATGCCACGGTGAATCTGCTGAGATTTGGCTGGACTCTCAGTCCAGCCTCCCTCAGCGTCAATCCATGGTTCACAACATGGTCCACAAGAGTTGCGCGAATTTCATTGCTTAAAGTTGGACCTATTCTCCTTTGAGCTTCACCTACTCCTGCTTGAGGTCTTCCTCTTCCTCTTCCTCTTCCTCTTCCTCTTCCTCTTCCTCTTCCTCGGCCACGGCCTCTGGCACGGCCTCTGCCTCCTTCTTCTCCTCCTTCTCCGATTCCCCCTCTCATCCTCACTCTTCCTCTTCCTCTTCCTTCCATTTTGGTTAAGCTTGGTGAACTCACCTGCTGCATTATTATAGTGCTTAAACCTGATTGGTGTGTCTACAATTAAGCAATCTTGTGTTTGCACACCTGATGGCAGTGTTCAATCAACTGGCTCATAGGTGTGGTAATTTGACAGTCAGTGCTTTAGAATTGCAAGGAAGTGACATCTTGATATACTTCTGTGTCTAATGCATAGACGTGTGTGTTAGTGTTTCAAATCACAGTGTGTATTGTTTTGCACAAAGTGTGAACGGACTCATTGTGCTTACAGTGGTGCAAATCTGGGGCCAAGTTTTGCTCCTTGAGTGTAAGGTTTTGATAATTGGGCAACACTTTAGATTTTAGTGTTTATTCAATCGAAAAAAAACTGTAAAGGTTGAATATGGAGAATGAGCAGAACACCTCCCTCTAGTGCTTCAAGATTTTTTGACGCAGCTGTTGTGTGTGAAAGATTGACACGCACAGACGTTTCGCTTCAGAACTCCGACTGCCTTTTTACTTCAGCCTCATGTCTACATACATGACTTCCTTGTTTACCGTTTTCACGTGCTTCTCGCATCACGTAACATCCCATAATACTCAGTCTCTTAAAGGTCCCTTAACCCCTATTTAGCAACATACAGCAAACCCCATGTATCGCAGTGTGACCATGTTATTAGAACATAACAGCAACAACAAAACATAATTCCAGCAATCGGGTTGCCAGGTTGGTCAGACCCAGCCCAGTAGCCTACAGCCTGTTTAAACCGGTCCCCTCCAGAAAATCACACCATAAAAACAAGTATTGCAGAGGAGTTTGACTGATAGTTATTGTTAGCCGTTAGCCGTTAGCATTAGCCATTCCAGCTAAGTAAACATGAAAGTGATCTTACAGATCAAGGAGAGACGTAGCCATTTGTGCGTGCGTTTTAACTCGCTCAGATTCACAGTGATCCTTTTCAAAAATTCAGTGTGTTGTCTGGTGTGAGAGGTAGAGAGGTTGTCAATATTCATACATGCACAGATGACATTACCCCATCTCTCACTCTGTTTTACAGTCTCCTCAGTCATCTTGTGCCCCCGCTGCAGTGAGGTCAGTTAAATTATAGTCTGGATAGGACCTGAAAGCTGGATCAGGATTTAAACCTCAGACCACTGATCTGGTCTGTCTGTTATCTCAGCTTGTCCTGCTCCTGAACTCCCCTGTCTCTTTCATTTATCTGTCTTTTCTTTTTCCCTCCATTAGTTTCTAACTATCCATTCATTCCCCTTATTTTCTTGCTCGGAATCTCATGTGAGACAGCAAAGGTTTACAATCCCAATTCACATGAAGTCGGGAAGTAAAGCGCCAATAAAAACAGAATACAATGATTTGTAAATCCTTTTCATCCTACACTGGAGATCAAAATTAGAGAACAAATTATTACTTGATAAATACTTGATTTTTTTTTTTTTTACTGTTCAGAATTCCATAGAATGTCGTCTGTGGCTCAGCTGTACTAGGATGTAATTTTTTTTAAATAATTAAAGCACTTCAACAAAAACCAATTGACTTCATTGTTGGACACACCCTGTTTATCTGCAGCTCTCCTGGTTACTTTGTAAGATGGAAGCTGCTCTAAGGAGACTGAAACCCTGAGACAGCAGGTTGTCCAGATGAAGGCCAAAGGGATGACCCTCTCAGCCATCAGAGAGAGGTTGGGCGTTCACAGTCTGTGATTTGAAGAAGATTGAAACTTTACAAGGACACAGATTCATTTAAGTAATAAACTCAGAAAGTAAACAACATCGGTCAGTAAAGGATATTTGCCACTTGTGTAACCTGAATTTACGGATCAGAGGCCCAATTTCAGGTGTTCGGTCCATATTCAACAGAAGGATCACAGAGAAAAAAGAGTTAGTGAGCAGCTTGCTCCATAGCTGCTCTTATCTCTTCCGTGGAAACCGTCATGTTGTTTACACTGAACAGTTGCTGATTGTTTCTTCACACTTAAATCCGCCTCAAAACCAACGCTGAGTAAAATACAATGGAGCTCAGAGATCAGGATGGGCTCACGAGGCTACCAGATCTCCTCCCTCCCTTTATCTATCTATCTATCTATCTATCTATCTATCTATCTATCTATCTATCTATCTATCTATCTATCTATCTATCTATCTATCTATCTATCTATCTATCTATCTATCTATCTATCTATCTATCTTTCTATCTATCTATCTATCTATCTATCAATCTATCTTTCTTTGTTGTCCTTAATCATTTGCGTCGCTCTGTCTGTCTGACCTTATTTGTATTTTCTTTGATGATTTCATAGTCAGACTTCTGTTGAACTCGTACATTTCCGTCTTCACCAAAACACATATTATGTCAACTCATTATGAAATTGAAAATGAGATTTCCATTATTATAGTACAGTAAATTACTGCATTATAAAAATACAAAACCTATAATCATGTTATGATAAATGATGTGTCCATCTTCATTACAAGAGCACCGTCCCTATGTTTGATTGATGATCAGTTCCAGCATCGTTTTGAAGAATATTAACAACAACAATATTAAGACATAAAAACACAGATTAAAAGAGGAGCTTAACCTGAGAAGCAGAGATGGCGCTGCATGCTGTATGTGGTGACAGAGATTCGTTCTTACAAGGGCTACTTTGCTTTGCTTATTGATGGGGCAATGGAATTCCTCGCTGTGCTCTCTCTTTTTCACTTGCTTCTGGTTCCACTGGATGAGGTCGTTTGATGATGAAATGGTGGATTTTATCACGTTGTGCTATCACTACCATTTTCCCCCATCCTTAGCCTCAAGAGCCGTGAGTGCTGATATGTGTTCGGTATCAAACATTTTGCAACTTGACAAATACGTGTTTGAAGTGTCCCAAGAAGTACACTGCACAAACGAAACAGACTGCTTGAAATCTTTGATTTTCTGTGGGCAGCTCAATTAAAATGTATTTATTTTTCTCATCTTCTTAACCTCTCCTGTTGAATTAAGTGCTTTCATTTTAAAAACATCTTCTTTCTTTTATTTTTCTCATGCTCTTTGTCCTGTTTGAACCCCCCTAATTGAAGTATAGGGATGTCTGCAGAGAGATAAAGAGAGAAAAAGGAGAAAGGTAGTCATCCTAGATCATTTCAGTCTGCTGGAAGAGAAGATGTAGAGGGAGGATCAGGGTGGATGGAGAAAGAGGGAGAAAAAAGAGGGGAGGAGGAAGAAAAGAGAATAATAGAGAGAGAAGATAAGAGATAAAATGAAATCGGCCAACACAATTCTGCCGAAGATGGAGGGAGGATATGGATGGGTTGAGAGAGAGGGAGAGCAAGAGAGAGAGAAAGAAAGAGAGAGAGAGAGAGGAAGAGAAAAGAGAGTAAGCGACGGGAGGGTCAAGCGAAGGGCAGGGCGAGTAAGAGAGAGAGGAGGAAGCGTGTCAGCCATGACAGATTTGTATTCCACAGTGAGCGTCTGACCTTAGCAAACCCATCTATCCCTCTCTCTCTCTCTCTCTCTCTCTCTCTCTCTCTCTCTCTCTCTCTCTCTCTCTCTCTCTCTCTCTCTCTCTCTCTCTCTCTCTCTCTCTCTCTCTCTCTCTCACAGACACACACACACACACACCTTATCTCTCGCACACAGAGAGATGCTTTTACTTCGTCACCTCCGCTCTCTCTTTTTACTCACACACACACACACACACACACACACACACACACACACACACACACACACACACACACACACACACACACACACACACACACACACACACACACACACACACACTTCACTCTACCCCCACTCTACAACAGGAGTGTGTGTGTGGAGGCTGGGGTTGTGGGAGTCTCTGTCTGTTGCCATAGTGATGGTAGCCTCCACTCCTCTCTCATCCTCATCCTGTGAGGACCAGATGAGTGTGTGTGTGTGTGTGTGTGTGTGTGTGTGTGTGTGTGTGAGACACAGGTAGAGATACATATTAAGTGTTTGCCTGAGAGCAAAATAAAGATGTGTGTGTGTGTGTGTGTGTGTGTGTGTGTGTGTGTGTGTGTGTGTGTGTGTGTGTGTGTGTGTGTGTGTGTGTGTGTGTGTGTGTGTGTGTGTGTCTGTGTGTCTGTGTGTGTCTGTGTGTCTGTGTCTGTGTGTCTGTGTCTGTGTGTGTTTTCGGACCATTTGACCAATTCTATTTGACCGAAACACACAATGAAAATTTGCAAACATCACTCAACTCACTTTTTACAGGATGCTATACTACACTGTCACTTTATACCACCACTACATCACTTTATTTATTTATTAATGGTACTGTAACTATCTGCTGCTACACTTACCGTGCTCTAGGACATGCTGCTACATTTCACTGTGGTTTACTGTAACTTACTGTAACTTACTAAAGTACGAAATGCTGCTACACTCCACTGTGCCATACTGTCACTTAGTTCTGTAGGACATGCTGCTACATTTTTAACATTTTTAACACTTATAACTTATCGCTCCTTCTCACTTATCTAGTTTGTACTTATTTTATTTAATCTGCTGCTAAACTGCACGCTGCGTATTGTTGTATATTGTATACACCTACGCTTAACCACGACGTCTGTTGCACTCTGTCACACTTGGTTCATTGCTTGATTTATTTTACGTTGGCTTTATTTTGATTTGATTTATGTTTTTATGCTTATTATTACTCTGATCCTTTTCCGCCTTTGTATTGAAACTGTTGCAAAATAATTTCCCTCGGGATAAATAAAGCTTCTTGAATCTTGAATCTTGAATCTTGAATGAATATTTAATACTAAATTTTGGTTTGCCAAACCTAAATATTAGTATGTATTTCTCTATTGTATGTGAATTCAGTTGAAGGTCTAGACTGATCGATGAGTCTGCTATGAGGCTGCATTCATGCTCAATACTTGTATTTGAAAAATTATATTTCCATACACTACACTACACCCCAGATTCATGTCATTACAGAAACCATTCACAGGCTGATTGTACACATTTGAATGTGTTTTAATAGGTTGGCCACATAGCTGTTTTCTCATATGAACTCTGTCACAATGTCCACAGACTCAGGTGCACACATTGTCCTCAGTGTACCTACTCTCATGTAACACACTCGTGACCCTGACAAAGCCCACAGGCCAAATTGCATCAGTCTCGCAATAAAGTTGTTAAATTTTTCAAACAAATGTGACTGGAATTTTGACCTCTTCAGACTGCTTTCCCTTCTGCATGCACCATGCTAGCCAGAACCCCCCGCTGTACTTCTACACATGAAGCACAGTGTTGGGGAAATGGATTTCTTCAATAAAGATCAACAAACTGGATCAGCTTTTTCGCCGTGGTTTATTTTGACAAAGTATTTTCCTCTGCAGACAAAAATACATTCACCCCTGCTTCTTCACAAAGCTCAGAGTTTAGCAGGAATGACCCCGAGCCCACTGGTGCTCAGCCTTTTAGAGGAGGAGACCCCCCATCCAGACAGACAGGGTCACAAGGTCATAGATAGAATGAGCTAAGCCTTGTTTGGGTGACGTCTTAAGACCAAACAAAACATGCCTTAGACATTACAATCCCCCTCTGAACTTCTCTCATCACAAGGTCCCTAAAACAGGGTCCACATAGGCCATAAAAACAGTCATGACTTATCTCCAAGAAACAGGATGTACAGAAGCACAGATATGCCATTATTCCGTCACGAGGCAGTTATTCACGTTATCAATTTAGCACAAACAAGCTATGTACTAGTCATATGATCAGGTTAAACAGAGGAGACACTGAACTGTGTCTAACCTGACAAAACTATGTTTATGAATTACAAATATCCAAAATTCCCACAACAACATTCTGTGTCAGATGCATACTCTTACTGGAAATACTGTTTGGTTTAGGCGAGGGTTGAGCCTGGGTAGAGCCTTCAGGAGGCAGATTTCACCACAGCTACATAGCTGGTTCGTAATTTGGTCATAAAACAACTAAGTCTATTGCAGTTCACTGAGTTTGCCCAGGCCATCCTCATCCGCTGTTCGTTATATATAACTATATATATATATATATATATATATATATATATATATATATATATATATATATAACTATGAAAAGTGATTTGTATGTAATCCACTTATTAATTATTGTAGAAATTATTTTCAAAGCAAAGAAGGAAATCTGCCGCAATATCTGGGTAGGGAGGAGGGTCAGGGTGGCGGATGGGTCCCAAAACACAGCACTTTTACCAGGGGCCCGATGTTCCCAGAGGTACTATGCCAAACCACAACCTTTTTTCTAATCTTCCCCAAATCGTTTTGTTGTCTAAACCTAACTGTCACCTTTTTCGGCTCACACTTCAATGTCACCCTTTGTCACCTAAACTTAACATTCATCTTTTGTTGCATGAACTTAACCTTCATCTTTTGTTGCATAAACTTAACCATCATCTTTTGTTGCCTGAACTTAACCTTCATCTTTTGTTGCATGAACTTAACCTTCATCTTTTGTTTCATGAACTTAAGCTTCATCTTTTGTTGCATGAACTTAACCTTCATCTTTTGTTGCATAAACTTAACCTTCATCTTTTGTTTCATGGACTTAAGCTTCACCTTTTGTTTCATGAACTTAAGCTTCATCTTTTGTTGCATGAACTTAACCTTCATCTTTTGTTGCATGAACTTAAGCTTCATCTTTTGTTTCATGAACTTAAGCTTCATCTTTTGTTGCATGAACTTAACCTTCATCTTTTGTTTCATGAACTTAAGCTTCATCTTTTGTTGCATGAACTATACCTTCATATTTTGTTGCATGAACTTAACCTTCATCTTTTGTTGCATGAACTTGACCTTCATCTTTTGTTGCATAAACTTAACCTTCATCTTTTGTTGCATGAACTTAACCTTCATCTTTTGTTTCATGAACTTAAGCTTCATCTTTTGTTGCATGAACTTAACCTTCATCTTTTGTTGCATAAACTTAACCTTCATCTTTTGTTTCATGAACTTAAGCTTCACCTTTTGTTTCATGAACTTAAGCTTCATCTTTTGTTGCATGAACTTAACCTTCATCTTTTGTTGCATGAACTTAACCTTCAACTTTTGTTTCATGAACTTAAGCTTCATCTTTTGTTGCCTGAACTTAACCTTCATCTTTTGTTGCCTGAACTTAACCTTCATCTTTTTTTGCCTGAACTTAACCTTCATCTTTTGTTGCATGAACTTAACCTTCATCTTTTGTTGCCTGAACTTAACCTTCATCTTTTGTTGCCTGAACTTAAGCTTCATCTTTTGTTGCATAAACTAATCCAAGTCATAGTGTGGTCTAAACCTACTCTGTAAAGTGTCCTGAGACAACTTTTGTTATGATTTGGCACTGTAAATAAAATTGAAGTGAATTGAATTGAATTAATCCATCATATTTTGTTGCATAAACTAATCCGTCATCTTTTGTTTTCTGAATTTAACCATCATCTTTTGTTGCATAAACTTAATCGTCAAGGCCATGTACTGATCGTCATTTCACAGCGTTATACTGTTTGTCATATTTTGTAAGATATCATACTAATTGTTGATAAGAAAATGTTAAACTTTTGATGAACATATTTAAGTTATAAGTTAGAAACCTTATCAACACACTCACTCACTTCTCTGTACAATGAGATGCCCTATTCACACACACTGAGATAACACAGACTTTGTACTAGGGAGCTGGTAGGGCAAAGTCCGTTAAATGTCCGGTGATGGGACATTTAAGTTCTTCACATACAGCTCCCCGGGTAATGACAAGATCAAGGGGCTTAACTTTAAGCTTTCTTTGGATCTCCACCAACTGTTAAGAGAACTATTTTCCTCTTTAGCTGCTAAATGCTCCACTATGTCCACCAGCTATTCTCTAACATTGTAGCAGGTAGTGAGCCATGGGTTTTATAGAGCAGTAAAGTTGTCGACTTTAAAACCAGAACAATAAGCTGAAAGATACTAAAACACTTTGGGAAGTGGGCAATACTTCTCTTCACTTCACACAATACCATAGTAATTAGGCCTATTATTATAAATAATTTGGAATTCATGTTGTACACTTGTCTTAAAGTAGTTGGGAATTAAAAAGAAAAAAAAAAAAACATAGTTGTCTCAGATGAATGTGTACATTATAAAGAAATACAATGAATAGTAAGTCATACAAATACTAATGCACTCACAATACTCGATGAAAAGAATCAGGTTCAAATGCTCTGGTACACATCAGTGCCTGGATGACATCTTCTCTGCAAAACTTTTCACACTCCTTCACTTTCTCCTTGTCCCACTCATTTTCTTCTGTATTTTTCTCCTGTCTCTTTTTTCCTTCCCCTTCGTCCGTTTTTCACTTTGTCTTCGTCTGTATTCCTCCCTCCCTCCTCCTCCTCCTCCTCCTCCATGTTCTTCTCCTCTCTCCCATCTCCTCGTTCTCCTTCCCTTTGTCCTTCCTCCTCTTTTCTATTCATGTCCCTCTTCCTCCTGACAGACAGGCTTTTAGTGACAGACAGGTGCTGGTCTTAGTCTCTCCCTCGCCCCCCAAACAACAAAACAAATCAAGAGACGGCAGCGATGTGTCTGCTGGGTGTCATTTCGATCCACAGCGAGCGGCGAGCAGTGACCCAGCGACGCCCACAAACATCTTCAAAGCACCTAGGGAGGACGGATTTAATGAAATCCAGCTCAATAACACCCGTTTGATATGGAGAGAGGCAGACAGAGAGTTGTAGCTGCCTTTGAGATTCAAAAACTTTGTGTATCCATAGAACAGAATAGACTAAATCCAATACTCCAATACATTTGCCACACTACTTTCTGTTTCAAAGCCAATAGCGTTTGATTTAGCCGGGATTAGAATTTTAAGTGTTTTTCTGTTATTGTATTTGATAAAAACTGTGACTAAAATAAATCAGTCAGACCAAAAAACAATAGTAACCAAAGGCAGTGATTTATTTATCGGTCCCGCAGGAGGATGCTGCTGAATGAGTATTGTTAACCGCAGTGTTTTCATTACACTGTGCAACCTAGAAAAAACAACTGAACTTCATTCCCAATTACATTTCAAGAGAAATGTTGCTCAGCAACCGGTGCACGGTGTGAAACTGTGGCGGTTTTAAACACAATGTTGTGAACTTTACAAAAAGATGATGGTTTGGGAAAAATAAGTACATTTATTACGTCACTTAAAGGAGCTGTACTCGATACGCTGAAAAAAGCGGGCTGGGATTGGCTCCACATGACTCTCACAGACTGTTCCCCACTACTTGAAATGTTGACGCTCGTGCAGCCAGACCGACTTTCAAAACAAACAACAGAGAAACTCAGATTACAGCACACTAAGGCTACGTTCACACTGCAGGTCTTAATGCGCAATTCTGATTTGTTGCTCGAATCCAAGCTCACGCTCCTGAAGTGACCCGCATGTGCAGTTGATAGTTGATGACATCACGCCCCAACGGTGTTCAGGGAAGCGAAAATGGCAACAGCAATCTGTATTGTAGGCCTTTATTAACCTGACTCTCTCCAGATGAATTTGGTTCCTCCTTGCTTCCCTCATCCATCTGGGATCGCTCCAATAGAAAGTGATTTCACGAGGCTGGGCCTTATCAAAAATCCTTGCATATGATTGGATAAACCACTTGTACGTCATCTTTATTGATGTGCTATTTCAACCACTCACATCGAAACCAACCTGTGACACTGATGAGTGACACAGGGAAAAGCCAAACAGAACAGCCGACATTATTTCCACCAACAAAAGCCTTCAGAGCCGTTCTCTGGTTTTCTTTTAAAGAAGAAAGATTCTCTAGATTGGACAACACGGATAAAACAGCAGCATCCATGTTGACGCCTGTTTCCTCGATGCAAGCTGCTACAGTCGTTTCTCTGCTGCGTCACATCTATAAAAACCCGCCTGGAGGTCCTGACTGGCTCGACCTTTTTTTGCGGACCCTGAAATCACTTTCCGATGTAGTGAATCCAGATGGTTGAGTGGAGCTAGGCGGAGTCAAGATGGAACGTAAGTGATCTGGTGAGAGTCGGATTAGGACTTTATGGCTTAATGCTTAAAAAAAGTGTGTGGCGTCAAGTGTCTGCCCAAATACTAATGAGATCTAAAACTTCCCTCTCCCTCCACGGGCCGCCTGCTTCACTGCTGTCCTCAATGTTTGTTTTGATTCTGTTCCTGGCTCCTGCGCAGGGATAGCACACTGTTTTTTTTTCAATCAACTTTATTTGTCATTCATTTCCAAAACAGTGCAGCGCCGGTCAGAATGACCTCAATGTCCCATTAAATACGACCTGGCTTTTCAGATTGCGGTCACATTCAAAAAAATCTGATACGTATCCGATTCAGTAGCACATTTAAATGTGGCCTGATACTGATTAGAAAATGTCAGATTCAAAGAGACTCAGATATGTTGCTCACTCCCCACCCTGGAAGAACTGTACAGCTCTCGCTGTCTTAGTAGGGCTAAAAACATTCTAAGGGATTCGTCCCACCCAGGCCACCAACACTTTGAGTTATTGCCCTCGGGCAGACGTTTCAGGTCTCTGAATGCTCTGAATAGACTTAAGAACAGTTTTTATCCAAAAGCTACAACAGTGCTGAACACCGCAAATACCTTTACCTATGATGGTACATGATGCTCGGGGTCTCTGCAGTCTACTGATTTTTGTTTTGTCCCCTTAAGCTGCTACAGTGTACGTGTGTGTGTGTGTGTGTGTGTGTGTGTGTGTGTGTGTGTGTGTGTGTGTGTGTGTGTGTGCGTGCGTGCGTGCGTGCGTGCGTGCGTGCGTGCGTGCGTGCGTGCGTGCGTGCGTGCGTGCGTGCGTGCGTGTGTGTGTGTGTGTGTGTGTGTGTGTGCGTGTGTGTGTGTGTGTGTGTGCGCGTGTGTAAGCTTGTCATTTTAAATGTGTCTTTTAAAGGTCGAGTCTATTCTATTTGATGCTTTTAATGTTAAATTATTTCTGCCCTTTCAGCGATTGTACTGTAAATTTCGTTGTACTGGTACAATGACAATAAAGACGATTCTATTCTATATGGGTCACATATGAGCGAAAAAATCAGATGCAGGTCACTTGTAACTGCAGTGTGAACATAGCCAAAGAATGACTCCATTCTCTGCTCAGGAGGCCATTCCTCCACTCTATCTTAACATGGAGAACATCAATATAGCATGAAACATATACTTTCTATGCTCCTTTAAGTTACATGCAATGCCTTTGACAATTATGACATAAAGACATAATCTGGGACAAACACGGAATTGAGAATGCATTTTGGTTGTACGGAAACGTAATTTTTAGAGCGTGGGCACCTGTCCCTGAGACTAAAACCGCTGGTGGTTCTGGCCTTTTATCGGCGCCTGTCAGTAACTTCAATGTCACCACACGTCACTTTCTTAAAACAGGCGATGTTTGTGGTGCTGCCAGCATATTTTATAATGCTGCTGCTCTCTTTGAAGAGCAAAAGCAACCCTCTGGAGTCATTCACAGAGGAATGCAGTGAGCATGTTTTATTAACATTGTTCAACTTTGCAATATTAATATTGTCAGTGATTAACATGCATACACAATCTTTCAATGAAAAGGGTTTCCAAAATGAATGGGCATAAAATCCCTTTCTATTTAAATACAGTGTTTTATATTTTAATATGAAACATTTTTCTGTTGTATTTTTATTTATTCAAAGTGAAACAATATTTTAACAACCTTGAAGTGCCGGTGAATGCATAAATGTCAGCAAGACTGAACCTCCAGACTCCAGAGTGTAGAATGTTTATGTAACACCTCTCAAAACACTATTAACTAACTGTTTTACAATAAGAACGAGACAAAATGAATTAAAAACACAAAGAAAATGAAACCAGCCGAACTGATGAAGCCAGTGTGGTGTTATCGTACCTCTTGGTTCTGCTTAAAAGCCTCATGTTGTTCAGCAGAGTTCTGATAAGTCATCACACATCACAAATTAACTATTAACATGAGTGCTGCTCTCTCTACAACACAGTTACTGTTTTCATTCACTGAGTTGTTCGAATTGGCTCTACTGTACTTGATGTTTACGCTTGCTGTTAAATCATTGAAAACCCAACACTTTCACATTAAAAGCATATTATTGGGAATTACCCCTCCTTTGTTTTCTCATAATGATGATTTCCACGCCAATCTCCTCATCTCTCATTTCATCCCTCTTCCTCTCTCTACCATCAAAGCTCACAGAAGAGAGGGAGGGATGGAAGATAAGAGGAGCATTTTTTCTTCTCTACTTTCATAGCACTGATGTTTCTGCGACGTCGGCCCCTTTCGATTGGAGAAAGTGGAAGGTCATCCATATAGTGTGTGTGTGTGTGTGTGTGTATATGTGTGTGTGTGTGTGTGTGTGTGTGTGTGTGTGTGTACGTCCTCGCCTATCGATTGGTTAGAGGTTGGAGGTTTGTACCTCATCGCCTACACCTAAATGTGTCACCCTCCTATGTGTGTGTGTGTGTGTGTGTGTGTGTGTGTGTGTGTATCTGTGTGCTGTCACTTCCAACATTGATTCCCTTTGTGATAAAACACCTTCCCATCAGCCCCTTCATCATCACTCGGCAGGAGGAGAAAGAGGAAGGAAGTTTGTGTCTGTGTCTGTGTGTTTGTGTGTGTGATACAGTTTCAATGGTTTCATATGGACGCAGATATTTCTTGAGCCGAGTCGGTATAGATGGAAAACTTTTTAAGAACCACAGAGAAAAAAAAGGGTTTTTTTTGATCGTGTGGACGTACCCTTAGAGAGAGCAGGGGGTTATTCCTGTCAGACTGTAGCTTTTTCTCATTTATACAAGGTCGTGGATAATTTCTGGACACCTTCAGCTTGGGCTTGTTTATATGAGGTAGTGGATTATACCTCGAAAGCTGCAGTTCATGCTCTGTACGGCAGTGGATAATTCCTGGATGAGTGCAGCTGCTCCTTTACATGCTTATTCAAAGTGGGGCACAGGTACAGAGATAGATGCATTCAGTTAATGTAATTTAACTCATGCAAATTACTGCATTTATCGACCCATCATTTCTGTGAAAGTTTGATCAAATCAACCAAGAACTCAAAGTCCCTGCTATGTTTCCATTTTTATCTCGTGCTGTCAGTCCAGTCATTGGAAACATGAGGTATTAAAATGTAGAGTGAGATAAGACAAGGTGGTTTCACATCTGGTAGAAGACTGAGATAGTGAGAGTGTGAGGCAAAAACATGAGAGGGAGTGAGATAAAGCTGGTTTCACAGATGCGTTACACTCCAGGCAGCAAAAAACCTCTATGGAGTTAGTTATTCTACTACATTTATTCAGTCCTTCGTCCAGAGCAACACATTTGAACTAATGTTTACATTGTCATGAAATCACCAGAGTCTTAGTACCTGTGGTGCAAACTTCAGGTCAGACTCTTAGAATAACTATCTAACAAAGTGGCCATCATGAGAAGGAAAAATATTGTGCTTCTGATCCCAGCGTTAGTCTTTCTAACATCAGTTTATCTAAGCCACAGTTCGCCAGTGGAGAAAGTGAAGATGTCGAACCATGTAGCAGTGTTACCTGTCGCTCTTATGGTCACTTCACTTTTCCATGCAAATTCAGTTTAAACTTTGACTGCTATTGACGGCACAGAACTCCAACTGGTGTTTTTTTAAAAATTTATTTCACTGGTGAAAGAGAGACTAACAGCGAAGCGTTTTCTCGTGGCTCGGCAAGGATAAACGTTACATCGGTACAGACCGTGGTAGGGACCCAAACTCGCCAAACAACAGAGGATAATGAGAGCACAATGAATGTCCCAGCAAACCGTTTCAATTTTCAGAAGACACTGAAATGAATGACAAAGAGAGGGGAAGTGTCTATTTCCTGGTTAGTTGACACATCTGGCTCACTGTCACCAGTTCATTCATAAATCAGTTTAATCCGACACACCGGCACCCTCTGCATTAAAAGCATGTTTATGGAAGCACTTCCACCCAACTCAGAAAAGGCGAAGCAAATTACTAACTCTATCGCAACTTTTATTGCCCCGCACTGCACGTCCCGTCTCGAAGATATTTTACTGACACACTGGATGGGTCAAACAAAAGTCAGAGTTAGTTGATTTTTACTTTTGCCACATACCTAAGGTACTTAAAACCACAAATGTCAGTCACGTAACAGACATATTTTAAACCACCATCTTTTCCTAAAACTAATAAAGTAGTTTTGTTTCCTAAACCTAATCAAGTAGTTCATACATACTTATTTTAACCCACACTACAATCGTTTCCTACACCTAACCAAGTAGTTGTGTTCCTAAACAGGTACTGCTGTACTGCTAGCACAGGTGCATTGGTCACTCGTGGTGCAGGACATTTGTAAAACACACGGTGAAATATCACGTGATCCAGTGTATGAGGATATGTTGTCTAGGACCATGATGCATACATCATCCCAAAGCAGTATGGGAAACATGCTGAAGAACAAACTCACTGAATGGTAGGAAAGTGTTTGAGCGATATGTAATTTAGTGTAAATGATGAGTAACTAAAGCACATTGATTCCAGTTGTGAAAGGTAGTTCTATTGTATTATAGTCAATTTAAAACCAGGTTTAAACCTTGCTTCACTTTTAATTGGAACCTGGTAGTTTGGACTTTTGGTGTGTTATGTTGTGGTGAATGTAGCATAGATGTGATATTAAAGGAAAACATAGTGTGTGAACAACACACTGGTGCGTTCAAAGGTTAAAGTACCTTGCCTTGGCATTGCATTGGCTACACTCAAGGCTTGGATTATTACTCAGAAGAACTGATTATTACAGGCCGATCGGGCTGTCAGGTCAGCTCTCTAAGGTCACCTCAGTGTGTGTTAGGGTTTTCTGGCACTGATGACAGTCTCAGAACTCAGTGCGTGACCTGTCTGTCCTGCTTTCAGGGTTAAAACATCAGGGCTCCAGACACACTTTAAAAAAACACCTGCAATTACTGTGCACTGTAACGCAGAGCTTTTACTGCAAATCAAACACACACACACACACACACACACACACACACACACACACACACACACACACACACACACACACACACACACACACACACACACACACAGCTTTCACAGTGTGTAACTGGTAGTGCACAAAAACCAACAGCACCCACAGCTTTCAGGGTACATTAGTGTATACACACACACAAACACACACTCAGCTCTCACAGTGAATTACTGCAAACACAGACACACACTGTCATGATTAGCTTTAAATCTACACACACAGAGCTTTCACAACAAATCACACAACACAGTCTCGCCTCTGGGACAGTAAAGAAAAACAGTCATTTTAGGTTAGGTTAAACTTTTTGTTTCTGACTTCTCCAGAGTCAGAGAAGACAGATATTAGCCCCATCTCTGCCCGTCCATTACAAAGATATAACCAGGATGAACGCAGATAGGAAATGCTGGCCAAGCTCCATTAAAAAAGAAAAACATCCCACGTATATGTTATTTCTTGAAGATGTGCTAAAATTGAAATGTAAAAATGAGATTTTGTGGTTTGTCAATTTGCTTTTTAGGTATAATACAAGTTAGAAACATCAGGATGATTTGTAGAACTCGTGTGGATCAATTTGGATTGATTTATGGAGCAAACTGGAAGAAGGAGGGAACTGCTCCCTCTCTTAAAAGCCCCCAAAATGTCAGATTTTTCATAGTACTAATGGAAACATATAATTTTGGGCAACAAAACTAAAATTGCACACACAGTATAAACATAGAATACTAAATATGAGAATAAAATAGAATTAAATAGTATACTAACTTAGTTAAATAAACATTCAAATAGTATTATTAGCCAATAGTATGTTTGTGTAATGTTTTATGTCTGTCTGTATTAATGTGCTTCTTTTTAGTTGTTTTTGTTTGTTATACAATTTTTTTGTCTTTAACTGCTTTGTCTGTTTTGTGTTTATCTGTTTTGTGTGGGACCCTCTCAAAAACAAGTCGGTACAACTCAATATTACATTATGTATACTTACATTGTTGGTTTGGAAGTATGGATATAGTATTACATTTTTCCAACATATTCTATTTGACTTGCAGAAGCTTTTTTCTTTTCATCTACCTTTGTTCAACTTTCGTCCAAGTCAGTTTCCATCTTCAGGTCAGGACATTACAAACACACACGCACACATACACACACACACACACACACACACACACACACACTCATACTCATACTCAAGATATTAGAGATTTTGCTCACTCACCCACAGTGATGGAGTTATACAGGACTAAATATCCATTTTAGAAGAACTTAAAAGTAGAGGGCAGAGAGGTGTGTGTGTGTGTGTGTGTGTGTGTGTGTGTGTGTGTGTGTGTGTGTGTGTGTGTGTGTGTGTGTGTGTGTGTGTGTGTGTGTGTTTGTGTGTGTGTGTGTTAGTGTGTAGTAGAGACGTTTTTAACGACAGCTGGCTGAAATGAGCCCTGAAATTGAGTGCAGAGAGAGAAAGAGAGAGAATCAGTATGAATGTGAAGCAGAGTGAAGCTGAAGCGAGTGAACAAGCTCAGCAGTCTTCTTCTGCAAAAATAGAGGTTGGAAAAGAGAGAAAGCGGTTGAGTGAGAGGGAGATATGGAGAATATTTATAGGCAGAATGATAAGGAGAGAAGGAGATTTAGTCTGTATCAGTTCTACATATCAGAAGTCCCCCTAAATGTATTTATACCGTAGTCGCACTAAAGGCAGTATAGGCTATTTAATTTATTGGCCTATTTAAGCCCTTTGAGCAAAGTTAAGTTTTTTTGCATTGATAGAAACTAATGAGACCCTGCTATCTTCATATTTCCTGCTATCAGCTAGCAGTGGCAGCAGCATGAAAGAAAGCTGGGAAACAGTAAAAGCTATCAGCAACTGTGGCAGTTGCAGCACCCGTATCAGCATCTGTTAACAGCAGCTGCTAATGGCAAACAGCAGCTAGTGGCTGTAGCAGTTAGCGGCAATAATAGCTGTTAACAGTAGCAGTTAGCCAGAGCAGCAATTGGCAACAATAGTATTACAATTAGTTGCAGCAGTAGAAAATGTCAGCAACATGAAGAGTTGACAGCAATAAGTAACAGTTAGCGTGGCAGTAGCTCCGAGCAGTGAAAATGACATATGGACCTTTTCAAAGATGTAAATATAAACATTCTAAATGTGTCCTAGTTTAGTTCCCGTTGCAGTGAATGTCAATGGCATCAGCTGACAGGAAGTAAACAAGGACCTAGGCTGTTGCCTAGCGATGGAATTCCATTCATAGAAGCTGCAGATATTATGGTGCATTCCATTTATCTCGGAAGTCAGAAGTCAGAGCTGGTAATGACGTCTTATCAGCGTTTTAGTTACAAAGTCGGAAAAAAGTAGCCAACGGCCAAAAACGGAAGAGGAAACAAGATGGCTACATCTTCGAAATATATTCTTGCGCTTTTCTTGTCTGAATATGAACAACTTCTGGACAAATATGCGGTCCTTCTGCAACCTGCAAACAGTTAGGCTTTGTAGTTTTGCATATACACGTGAAAAATGTAAATCACACTATAACAGCATTTCCGTATATATACATCTAACAATACTATGTATACGGCTGAGTTATTGTGACAACAAATAGTAAAAAGTGTTAATAAAACGATTATTACAGGAGCTTCTACTTACTGTATACAACCAGGGCAGCCATCTTTAAATGTCAGATCGGGGCTTGTGTAGATTGTGTGGATTGTGTGTGTCAGAAATCCGACCTCGGAGGTCGTTTCAGTTGAAACTCGGTGCTCAGAAATCCCAACTTCTGAGTACAACTGAAACGCACCATTAGCACTGCAGTAGCAGTTACGTTGGATTTTCACAGGCAGCTTTGGATATGTGTCTCCAAAACAAGGTGCCAACAGTACATTTGAGATGTGAGCTTCGGTGCCGCTGATACTTTAATACTACTGATACTAGTAAGTATTTTACTCCAATCACACCATTAGCCACTTAAAGAATTGTTTACTATTTGCATACAGTGTTTTCTGTCATACCTCTGTGCATCATAGATCACTGAAAACAGGTCAGTAAATACGCCACTTGTGAATTTTTAGCTCGTGTCTTAAAAAAGGTGGTTTCTAACAAGTGGCTGAATGAGTCTACAAACATCGTCACGTTGTAGAGAGAAATCAATTGGCAGCTAGTGGGTAATGTAGGCCTAGTTCGTTTATAGCCTGACGTTGCCTTTTACTTGTGATTTCATTTACACTTAAAAAAATCATAAAAGACAAGGTAATTTGTGAAAATGATCTTGCTGAACAAAAAAAAAAAGGAAATATCATATACTTAAGAGCTTATTTTCTGCAATAATCCAAATTTTATCTGTCAAGGGAACCCAGGGCAATGATGACTTCTGTGTTGGCCTACAAAAGTACATCATCCCTGCAGCACTCAGTTAAATATATTGTAGCACAGGTACGAGTCTCATTGGCTACCATCCTGCAAAAGGTGACTGAGTCAACTTTTGGAAGACAGGCAGGTGAAGAACATCCAGACACTTTTGCCAATTTCAGTGGACTTTGCCTATACAGCCGTTCTCATAGGGAATGAATGGAACCGCTCTGCTCTGCTACTTTGGAAGCTTCCTGTGAAAACCAAGCAGTAAGCAGCAAACAGCAGTTGTTAGCAACAAGGAGTGAGAAGCAGCAGAAAAAGATTCCAACAACAGGTCACCAAAAAAATCCAATAATAACGACTTCAGAATCTGTTCACCTTATTCACCTTTAGTTTACTGTGAAGGTCCAGTTAAAACCTCTAAATCAGTATGCTGTGTGATGGTGGGGAGCTCTGTGTATTTACGTCTACAGTAGCATCACTTTATAGAGACTTTATTACTTCGAACGGATAGATCCTAGTGTTTTTATTATAATAAACTGTAGTGCATTATATGTAAATGTGAATGCCTCGTTTATTTTCCTTTTTTATCGGAAACTTAAACTGAATGCTGAAAAGTACATAGTATATATATGCCTCTATTGCTATATACATAGTTTGAATGTCAGTAGAAACACAGTACACTGTGTTTTGTCCATTTCTGTATAAGCTGTAATTTTCCAGTGCTTCTTTTTAAAGAAAGGAGACACACACCAAAAAATCCCATTTCTTGTAGAAACCTTAGAGCTGAAACCAAACTCCCCTAAAGATCATTCAGGCAGCAGAAACAATATAAATGCAGAACAGCTTGTAGAAAATGGACAGTGATCGAAAAAAAATGGAGGCTGTGTGTGTGTCTGTGTGTAGGTGTGTGTGTGTGTGTGTAGGAACGCAGGTATCATCGGCCATCGGGCAGACTGCAGTGTTATTTTCAGCACTTATTTAGATTGTTTTCCTGCTCTTCTTCTGTGGTGTCTGACTCTATTATTTAGCCTACCCGTCTATTTTCGGCAGAGAGTGACGCTTTACTGCTCAGCGCCGGCTCGGCTTTTGAGCCGGGTCACCGAGCAGGAACAAATCCGCCCTTCACACCCTGAAATCTCATCTCACAGAGACGAGAGGAGGTGTGTTAACACTCCCCTGTTTCCATCTATACCTCTTTTTCTTTTGGTCCTTTCCCTTTGTTCCGTCCATCTTTTTCTTCCTCTATTACTTCATCTTTCTTTTCTTTTACTACACCAATCTGCATCCTCTTTTTCTTCCTACATGTCCTTTTGTCTTCTTTTTCTTTCCTGCCATGTAATCTTCTCTCCATCTCCTTCCCCTCTTCCCTGTCGGCTATTCTTCTTTTCATTTTATATCTCCATATTTCTCCTTTATTTACCCATCTTTCATCTCATCTTTTTCTTTATTTCCATCACATCATAGTGTGAAGTGTGAAGTTTGAAGTGTGCGTGTGCGCGTGTGTGTGTGTGTGTGCGTGCCTGCGTATGTGTGTGTGTGTGTGTGTGCGTGTGCATGTGTGTGTGTGTGTGTGTGTTCAATGAAGCTTTATTGACATGTACAGACATGTCACCAGCATTCAGACTTTGTGGAGACCTTTGACCAGGTCTAGATTGGATTTCTCTCAGCTTATGATGGAGGAAAGAGGAAAGGATGCCAGTTTGGTTTTAGATAATCAGTTAGTTCAACTCGTTATGATTTGTTAATGATGACATACTCAAGTCAAGAAGTAAGAAAACTCTGTGGTATGTACCTGTAAGTGTGTGTGATTATAGCTGTGTTCTGTATTGAGAGACTTTTCTCTGTAGGTGTATAATTGGTGGCAAGAAATGCTGCTGATCACACACACATACACACACACACACATGCGCACACACACACACACACACACACACACATACTCTGCTGGAGAAAATCTGTGTCCTTTTCAGTATCATTTTTTGTGCGTCATATGCTGCTTGGATTATGATTGATGACATTTCACAAGTCCAAAATAACAAATACTGGGGCCCGACCAATTTTTGATTTTTAAGAAGATGATCCCGACTGATTACCAATATGACGACCGATACAGCAAAATTGTTGAGCTGGAATTAAAATAGACCTTTTCTATGTGGATTGTGCAGCGATATGCATCTGCAAAGATACTCAAAAGGCTGCTTTCCCTAAACTAATAACTTTGTGAAAGTATATTCAAAGTTGTACTCCGAAAGATTTCCATTTATTTAATTGCTTTGAGTTCCTATCTATCAAAGAGTGAGTTAAAACAATGGTGGTTGATCATGTGACTCACTAAAAAAAGCACTTGTTGCCTTAAAAGAGTATTCCAAACTGTGTGTCTGTGGAGACATTCCCTCTCTAGATGTAAAAAAGTCTCCATGTTAGTGACTCTGCTGACAGCTGTTGGTCTGTTGGCCCAGATCGTCACTAAGTCAGGCTTGTAGTAAGAGCAGAATTGTAATAGGAATGTGTGTGTGTGTGTGTGTGTGTGTATGGATTTAAGAGGAAGTATAGAGATGATTTTGTTTCAATAAAGTTTACAAAAGAGCACAACCCCCCCCCAAATAAAAAAATATATATATATAATTGTCAACACACATAGTGACCGTGAATGTGACAAGATGGAGGCTCTGAAAGACCAGGCTCCCCTGCAGTTACATCTTACTGCCACAGAGGCTGCTAGAAACAACTTATCTCAAATCTTAGGGTACAACTTTAACATGATTGAATGAAATTACACAGGACTACAAATGCATTAAACTGTCAACTAATTGTAGAATTGAACACTGAGAAAATAATTTTTAGAAAACTTAATAAACATGATGTTTAGTTTCACTGACCATTTAAATAAAGAATAAACAGAAACTAAAATTAAATAGCTAACAAGTACTTTATTTTCAGTATCAGTCTATAAAATTAAAAAAATAGCTATACTTACAAATCACTCCAAGCATTGTTTTCTGCATTATATTTCTGTAAAAAACATACAAACACCTTAGCTAAATAAAAATAGAAAGTAAAACAATAAAACGTAAACAGTAAACTCTTAGCTAAATATAGAAGGTAAACACTAGACAGTAAACAATAAACTGTTAGCTAAATATAGAAGATAAACAATAGACAGTGAACAATAAACTGTTAGCTAAATATAGAAGTTAAACAATAGACAGTAAACAATAAACTGTTAGCTAAATATAGAAGGTAAACAATAGACAGTAAACAATAAACTGTTAGTTAAATATAGAAGGTAAACGATAGACAGTAAACAATAAACTGTTAGCTAAATATATATAAAGTACCGATCTGAATACAAGTAAAATAAAATTCACGGAAAATTAAATCAAATAAGTTAAGTGCGGAGAAGAATGCTACAATCCTTAGAACTAAATGTCTTAGGGCACATTTACACTGTCCTTAGGTACCGTGCCCAAGCAGAGGTCCAGAGGAGGATTTTTGAAAAGCACGGATGCACATGTACGGGCACGAGCATCGACGGCTGTCCTGATGTCTGTATACGCTAAGGTGACCAGATTTCTGAGACAAAATCCGAGGACGTTTTTGTTTCAGAGGCGTACAAACCTCAAAAACTGACACAGGGACACTGCCCTTACCATTCATAAAGCAGTTTCCCTCACCATATTTCTCCTAAATTGTAGGAATTAATAAACAATGAGTTTTTTTCCTCTAATCAAAGTAGCTGAGATCAAGAACATCCATAAAATCAGCTGTGATAAACAGGTATCAGACACTCCACCCAAACTAAGGCCTCCTCCTTGATTCTCACAAGATTTGGGGAAGAGTTTAAAATAGAAAATGTCACAGTTCATGTTGAATGACAACCTGGGGCATATGGTTTTAGAAAAGATCTGACTATAAGGTGGCTGAATGTGTTTTCCATTAATGTGGGTGGAAAATAGCAGCCTGGCATGATATATCTCCTCTTGTTGAACATTATAAATGTCTTATTATGAGTGGTCCCTATCTTTAGATAAATAAGTTGTAAATTAAAAATTACTGATGAAAGCCAAACTACCTTACACCTGATTAACCTAAAAATATATTCAATGTAGTAATATTGTCTGTTTCTGAAATAAAGGCATATGTTGCTTCACTGGCTGCCACAGCCTGGGAAGAATAAAATGTTCAAAAGACAACCCAACAGATGCTCATCGGCTTTCAAGTTGACCTGTGTTCACCAGAGCCAAACTAAACTGGATATTATATGCAACATTCCCATTTTGAAAGTAAGAATTTTTGCTGTAGAGTAGTACTCAACAGTTGTTAGTTGCATCGCTGCTAATAATGTTAGCAATAATAACAAACAGATCTGTTTAATCACACATATTGTAGATAATAAATACACATATAAATCAGACATTAAATAACATAGATGATAACAATAACACTTACAAGAACACCTTTGGTTCTCCTTTCTAATCAGTGATATTTCACTGTGTATGTGTGTGTGTGTGTGTGTGTACTACAGCTGGATGAATTCCATGAAAGAATCTCATAGCTGTAACACAGCTATTCCACCAATCAAAATACCTGAAATGTGGACATTCTATATGGGCATTGTGCCCTGAGCTCTGGGCTGGAGGCGCTTGTTCTGGCTTTAGCCTGTGCAAGTCATAGGGTGTGCAACTATTCGTGTTGTTTGGTCAACATCAACGTTTTTTCTTTTTTTTCTTCATATTCCATTTTCGGATCTTTCAGTAACAGTGAAAAGCGGGGACAGCAGTAGCCGGGACAGGTCACTGAAAATGATTACTCTAAAGCACGGGGCACGGTACGAATGGACAGTGTGAGTGCGCCCTAAGGTAGGTGAAAAGCCCAGGATAGAGGGAGTAGAAGGAAGCTCAGAGCTGTATGGTACTGTAGGGATGACATAGTTTATAAAAGAAAAGTTTAGGATAGCCTGCTTACATATGAATACCACTTTTGCAAGCTATAATTAGGCTATGACCCATCTACACCACAGTCACACCACCACTCAGCTTCCTACTGATTTTGCTTGTACACTGCGAAGATGTTTGTCGTCTCATTAGTCGGTGCTATTTACTGATGTATTTTATGTCATAGACAACACACAGGCAGTCTACAAGAAGGGCCTGAGCCGGCTTTACTTCCTGAGGAGGCTCAGGTCTGCAACCAGATGCTTCAGATGTTTTATCAGTCTGTTGTCGCGAGCATCATCTTCTTCGCTGTGGTGTCCTGGGGTGCGAGCATCAAAGCAAAAGACGCGAACAAACTGAATAAACTGATAAAGAAGGCCGGGTCTGTTGTTGGCTCTAAGCTTGTCACCCTGGAGGAGGTTGTGGAGCACAGGATGCTGGCAAAACTGCTGGTGATCATGGACAATGTCTCCCATCCCCTCCATAAAACCCTGGACAAGCTTCAGAGCAGCTTCAGCAGCAGACTCATTCAACCCCGCTGCCTTAAGGAACGGCACAGGAAATCATTCCTACCTGCTGCCGTCAGACTTTACAACGCTGCACAACAACGCTGAGCAACGCTCAGGGAATAAACTCTCACTACTCATAGTGACCTAACACTGACATGCACCTTATCTCACTTGCACATTAAAATCCACATTGCACATTTTAATATAGTGTTTTATCTGCTATACTGTACTTCTATTTTATTCTATTTTATTGTTGTTCATGTTTTGTATTTTATATTTTATCTTATTTTAGTACTTCTGATTGCTCTGTACCGCTGCTACGATGACCTAATTTCCCCTCGGGGATAAATAAAGTTATCTATCTATCTATCTATCTATCTATCTATAGAAGGAAACATTAAAAGCTCCTAAGATTGTGCCAACCAAAAGCCTTATTTCAGGCACCTAACCTAAAACCTCCAAGTTTTAGGACTCATTCTTGCAGCATACTTTTGTCATTGAGCTTGTTCCCAGTGGTCTAGTGTGTAAGCGGTTAGCTCGCTAGCTACAGTTGTTTACCAACCAAGACGTCAGCTCAACCTGTCCTGTTTACTGTCTTGCACATTGTATCAGTCCCTTGTGAGTCTCCTGAAGTGATGTTACTGTATGTGCTTGGTGACGTCAGCCAGCTCTGCCTACCTAATTTGCATAAAGTATTAGATGCCGTTATCCACATATAGACCGCTAGCTAATATATGTTGAAATGTTCAGGATTTGTAGCCCATGTGTCTCTCCTTTTTGTCTTATATCTCATATCCTATATTTAGGAATTGTTACATACTAACTCAACCAAGTGCTCTACATAGAACTCCATTATAATCCAGCTGTTAAGACGTTACGTAACACCCTTTCAAAATGTGATTTCCAGGTCCAAGCCTGTCTGTTTTGTTTCAACGGAGTGTTTGTACAATTCCTAAACCCCATGAATCAACTTCTCAAAGGAGCAAAAATCCTCATTTTTGAGTACATATATTAGAAATTTTGAATTAGTCCAGCAAGGCTGAGCCGTCAGTGATTAATCATCACATTACTCTGAGCTTTAATTTATGAGATGAGGCAGCAGCTTCTGTGTTAAGATGATTGATATCTGTTTATTGATGACTAAAGTTAGATGCTCTGTCGCTTTTTCTTCTTGCCTGTGACCTTCTTTACCACTCTTCTTCTTCCTTTTCTTCCTTCTTGTCTCTTCCACATCTTTTCCGTTCCTTATCTGCTCATCTCATTTGTCTTTTGCTACATTTGTTTATTCTTTGCTCTGCCTCCTGCACCCTCCCCTGCATCCCCCCCCCCCCCGTCCCTGCTTCTTCCCCTTCCTCCCTCCTTTCCCTCTCCCTCCCCTGAATGGACTTTTAATAGAGGCCACACCCACTCAGTATAGAAACCTCCACACACCTCCTCCTCGCCCTCCTCCTGCTCCTTCTGGCACTCCCTTGACTTACTCCTCCTCCTCTGATCCCTCACCAGTGTCCCCCAGCCCAGGCGTTGCCCTTCCCTCTGCCCCCCGCGACCTGGTCCCTGTCCTAGTGTCCAGCCGATTTGTCCGACTCAGCTGGCGTCCCCCAGAGGAGACCGGAGGAGCCGTGCAGACCTATGGCATTTATTACTCCCAGGACGGAGTCGAGAGGTAAGATGTTACTTTTTTTTTTGTCTTCTTTGGTCATACACAGATTCTGATTCTAAGGTTTAGTCCACACATACATGGGTATATCTGAAATCAAGATTTTAAAAAATCTATCTCTGTCCAAATAAAAATGCAAAAACATAATTGAAGTCCAGTTAAGAGCATGCCAAACCAACAGCGGGTGAAGAAACCCTAATCCTAATCCTAATGCTGTTGGCCAATCAGAAGCCTGAAAAAAAGCTATTACCGAAAAGCTACCTGGCTGCCATCGGGCCTCGAAGACTACTTGAGTAGTAGTGAATAGTACTCGAGTCTTGTCATGGTCTCGTGTCCACACACTTTAATGTACCACATGTTAAGACTCACACTTAGACTTAGACTTAGACTTCTCTCTATTGATCCTTTGGAATGAACTCCCGCAAGGAAATTGAATTTCCAGCAGCTTCCAAAAATACAAGGGAGGTATTAAAAAATAAAATATAAGATAACCAATAAACTCTTAGCTAAATAAAGACAGACAGTATACAGTATATACAGTAAACAATAAACTCTTAGTCAAAATGAAATCAGATAAGTTAAATGTAGAGGAAATATATAAGATCAGATATGTATGACTGTATATGACAGAAATGAGCAGTAAGGTGAAATTATTGCACTTAAGTGGTGGATAAAGTTATTACACAAAAAAGAAGAAGATAAGTGTCCAGGTATGTGAGAGTAGATTATTATTGCACAGTGAGTGGCTCCCATTCCTGTTAAAGCTCTATGTTGACTCATAAAGGCACAAAGAACATACTAACAGTATGTTGAAGACAGCACTCACTTCCTTTGATTATAGCTGTGCTGTACAAGGCAGCTCTGAACATTTAGGGGAAAAAGCTTTGGTTGACATATTGGTGCGTCCCCCGCTGATGTTAAATGGTAACCTCTGACAGTTGGGGCTCCAGTTGAAGGCTTTCACACCCAGGCTTTTAAGCTTTGTTACCTCAGGGACTAACCAGCCTGCAGTGCTTTAGGACTCTGAACGGTACGCTGGACAAAAGAGCCACTGAAGTTTCATCATGAAACGATAGGACAGAGATATTCTGTCAGTCCTAATGACTTACAGAAGGAATGGAGGCAGAGGTTTTGTCAGTTCTAATGATTTAGAGAAAAATACAGAGAGGTTTTCAGCCAGAATAACTTGCAGCAAACGAGAGAGAAAGAAGGGACGGATAGAGACTTAAAAGGAAAACAATGAAAGGCGATAGGAGAAAGGGAGATGGCAGCAAGGGAGAGTGAGAGTGACTTCCAGGAAGATATATAGAAAATAACTTAAATGGGTAAGAGAGAAGAGAGAAACATTGAGAAAGAAGGGAAACAGAAAGCATTAGATGGACAAAACGGAGTTTCCCTCCCAATTTCAAGGCTTTTGGCAGAGTCCCTACATGTCTAAGTTCATCATGCTATACTGCTTATTATTTTCAGTATATGTTAGCATACTCATAGATGACAGCTTTTGTACTTGTTACTTCACCTAGTAATGAATTGCATACATTAGATTTTTCAAAAACCAATAAAAAAGTCGAGTGGTTAGGGCGTATACAACATGGGGACATATACCCTGAGCAGTGAGTCCGCGGTTAGATTCTCGCCATGCTGGACCTTTTGATTCATGTCATTCCTATCTCCACATGTCCTGTCTCTCCCCACTATCACGATCAAATAAAAGCATTAAAAAGAAAACATATCTGTAGAAGGACACAATACAAGCAAACCTTATGCACTTCAAGGTTAATTCTCAGATTTCCACCTGTGATAAAACAGGTTCAGCCAATCAGAACAAGCGACATCACACATGGCAACACTTGGATAAAGATCATAGAAACCACAGCGGATTTTGGCATTTTGGACCCAGTTAGCAATAAAATGAGAACACATGTTCTTCTGAATAAATGCTGTCAGTTCACAAAGGTGCCCAGGTGCTGTACAGGTATACAGGCCTGATAATGAAATAGTTCACACATGTTGACATGATAAACACTGTACAACCTGTTGGTTTGCCAAAGCCTTGGGCTCTAGACTTCAGAGCCTTCTGAAACCGTCTATGTTTACATGCACAAAATATTCAGTTTTTTACAATTATTCTGAAAAATACATATATTCTTACTGAGCTGTTTACATGGCTAATGGAAATCAATTCCATAATATTCCTGTTTACAGGCAGCCATCTAACTGTGGCATCTGTGTTTCCATTATCAGGGTTATTAATAACCCTCCGTTTACCGGAAAAAAACTGTTCAAGTCTGACATATTAAAGTTCACAGGTCATCTGGTGTCTTATGAAAATAAGACAGGTAAATTGAAATGAGTCATCAATAGGTTATGTATATTGTTTTGATTGTTTTCAAACAGCCTATAACAATGTTTTGACATAGGCTGAAACTCTGCTGTCTCAGGGTTTCAGTCACCTTAGAGCAGATCGCCATCTTGTAAAGCAGGGGTGTCAAACTGATCCATGAAAGGGCGGCTGTGGCTGCAGGTGTTCATTCCAACCAAGCAAGACCACACCTGATCCAACAAATCAACTGTGTGAAGACAGTTCAGGTGATTGAGTGAGTCGAGTCAGGTGTGTTGACTCCGCATGGATCAGTTTGACACCCCTGCTTTACAAGATGGCGATCTGCTCTAAGGTGACTGAAACCCTGAGACAGCAGAGTTTCAGCCTATGTCAAAACATTGTTATAGGCTGTTTGAAAACAATCAAAACAATATCCATAACCTATTGATGACTCATTTCAATTTGCCTTTAAGCCAATCTTTCCTAGCAGCAGGGAATTATTTTCATAAGACACCAGATGACCTGTGAAGTTTTCATTTGTCAGACTTTTTATGATTTTTCGGGTAAACGGAGGGTTATTAATAACCCTGATAATGGAAACACAGCTGCCACAGTTGAAGAACTTTGAAAAAATCCTATTTTGATGGCTGCTTGTAAACAGGAATATTAGTGGAATAATAATTTCCATTAGCCATGTAAACAGCTCAGAAGAATATGTATTTTTCAGAATGAGAGTAAAAAAATTAATATTTTGTGCATGTAAACATAGACGGTTTCAGAAGGGTCTGGAGTCTAGAGCCCAAGGCTTTGGCAAACCAACAGCTGGTCCAGAGTTTATCATGTCAACATGTGTGAACTATTTCATTATCAGGCCTGTATACCTGTACAGCACCTGGGCACCTTTGTGAACTGACAGCATTTATTCAGAAGAACATGTGTTCTCATTTTATTGCTAACTGGGTCCAAAATGCCAAAATCTGCTGTGGTTTCTATGATCTCTATCCAAGTGTTGCCATGTGTGATGTCGCTTGTTCTGATTGGACGAACCTGTTTTATCACAGGTGGAAATCCCTGTTGTAAAGTATCCAGTAGAGCTGCAGATAAATAGTGTGTCCAACAATGAAGTCTACTGTCACCAGGTGCCAGATTAACACCAATAACTGGGATACTCTGACAGTGTTGTTGTTGGTTTTGTTTTTTTACAAAATAAAGGTTTTTGTTGTAGTGCCTTGGTTATCTGAAAAAAACATGTTAGTACAACAGTGGTATAGACACAGACGATATTCTATCAAATCATGAACTGTAAGAAACAACAGTATTTCAGAATAAATCAAGTTTTAATAATTTTTTGTTATTATTACTACTTGATAGTTTCACTACCTGTTTGTGTTGTAACTATGGAGACAGATGACAATGATTAGATTACTTTGATAAAGAGTTAACCAAAAAGGATTGTACAGAGAATATGAAGTTTAAATAATTGAGAGAAATTTGTTGATAGAAACTAGATTTGGATAGAAGTACATGAATTTAAAGCAATACTAATGCTATGTCGAAGTGCACTCATCTGGGCTAAAAGGGGTAAAACAGAATGCAGGCAGGGCAAAGAGTGAGGTAGAAAATGAGCAAGGTGAGAGGGGTTCTGCTCTGCTTGTGAGAAAATCAGAGAAAACGCCAGAAAGATAAAAAGAAATAATGAAAAAGGGAGCAGAGGAAGAAGAGTCTCCCTCTGATTGTGGATTATTTGTTTTGGAGCAGACGGAATGTCCTCAGACTGTGGCCTTTGAAGGGCAAAGATAATTCCCACTGTGTGACAAACACAGACCTGCTGGTTAACTCGACATCCAGCTTTGCCACTGAGCCTTTTCACTCAGCAGCTCAGAGGAAAAGATGAATTCATAAACCCTAACCCTTGGGTTGCTCTAGGGTTGATCAACCCCTTTCAAATGCCGACTACATAGTTTACTGTAGTCTGTATGTTAACACAGTGTGGTGGTTAGCGCTGTCGCCTCACAGCAAGAGGGTTCCTTGTTAGAATCCCAGCTGGGGCCCTTCTGTGTGGAGTTTGCATGTTCTCCCCGTGTCTGCATGGGTTTTCTCCGGGTTCTTCCTCCCACAGTCCAACGACATGCAGGTGTTAGATTCATTGATGACTCTAAATTTCCTGTCGGTGTGAACGGTCGTCTGTCTCTGTTTGTCTCTATGTGCCCTGTGATAGACTGGCGTCCTGTCCAGGGTGGACCCCGCCTCACGCCCTATGTCAGCTGGGATCAGACCCCCTAAAAAAATAAAACACGTTTAAAAAGCACATAAAACGGTTAAGATTGGAAAGTTAACATTATCTGCACGTTGGGTAATGGGCAAGCTGCAGTAAACAACAGTGTTTTTAGGTCTGATTTAAATGACCTGACAGTCTGTGCACACCTCAAGTTTTCCGGACCTTGTTCCACAGGTGTGGGGCATAAAAACTGAATGCTACTTCAGCCTTTTTAGTTCTGACCCTGGGGACACAGAGTAAACCTGTCCCTGAAGACCAGAGGAGTCTGGGTGCTTCATATCCAACAAATAGCGTGGTGTATTGTGGACCCAGGCCATTCAGCGCCTTGTAGGCCAGTGACAGAATTTTAAAATCTATCCTTATCCTCCCTAAGGACAGGTGTAATGTGGTCCATTTTCTTGGTGTCGGTCAAGACTCTGGCAGCAGCTTTCTGGATAAGCTGCAGCTGTCTGATTGATTTTTTTACTAAGCCATTATTGCCATTACCATAATCTAACCTACTGAAAATATATGCATTAACATTTTTTTCCGTTTCTAGTTTGAACAGAAATCCCTTCATTCTTGCAATGTTTTTAGATGGTAATAGGCAGATGTGGTCTTTATATGGCCTTTGCAATAACTGATATGGTACTGAAAATGAAACCATCAACCTGTCCTTTAAAATTTCTAAAGGATCTTTTAAACACTCTGACACCCTCTATTCTGCAAAATTTTAACTGTTCTCTGTTGTTGGTTCTGTTCCTGAATTATTAAAAATGGCCCTTGCTCAACCTCGTTTAAAAAGACAGAAAGTCTCTTGATTCCTCTGATCTTAATAATTTTAGACCCATTTCTAAGCTCCCATTTTTAGCTAAAGTTTTAGAAAAAGTTGTGGCAGATCAGCTGCTAGCTTTAATACACATGAACAATACGTTTGAAAAATGGTTAGTACTGAAACTGCTCTTCTGATGATTTTTAATGATTTACTGCTGTCAGCTGATGCTGATTTAAGCATGGCATTCAATACTATACTGCAACAATGGTATACAATGGTTTAGATCCTACCTAACAGACAGGCATTTCTGTGTCAGTATAGCTGATACCAGGTCAGCTGTAACAGGTGTCTAATGTGGGGTTCCTCCAGGCTCGGTGCTGGGTCCAGTTCTCATTTCCATTTACATGCTTCCACTTAGCCTCTCGTGCAGACATTATATCCGTTTCCACTTTTGTGCAGATGACACTTGAGCTGTGACCCTACAAACAATTATCAGAACACTGTAAACCTGCTGAATTGCCTTCATGACATCTAGTAGATGTCAAAAATGTTCCTGCAGTTAAATGCAGATAAGAAAGAAATATAAATCATAACTCAGGATAGTGCACCAAAATATCCAACAGTCTCGGCCCATTTCCCCATTCAGTCACTCACAGTTGCAGAAATCGTGGTGATTTTTTTTTTCAAGACCTCAGCTTTGACATGTTCATAGTTCAAATCTGCTTTCATCAACTCAGCATAAATGTTTCAAGGATTAGACCATTTCTCTCTATCAAAATCTGGAAACTGTTATCCATGCCTTCATAATTAGTCATTTAGATAACTGTAACTCCTTGCTCTCCGTTATCAGTAAAACGTTCCCTCTCCCTCCAGCTTTCAACTCATCCAAAACTATGCTGCCAGGATCTTGACTCCACATTACACTTGTCTTTGCGGTGTGTACACGATTAACAAAGTCCTGAGAGGCCTCGTCCAATGTAATTTATCGGAGCTCTTATTGCCCCTTGTCCCTTCCCGCACCCTCAGATCATTGCATCATTCCTGGTTGTTCCAAGGTCCAGGTTCATACTCAAAGGTGATAGAGCTGTTGCAGTCAGAATACAGCGTCATGTGGAATGACCTGCCTGAGACGATCAGGGTTGCAAACTCATCTTTTAAATCTCTTATGGAAAATTATTCTGTAAAATGTTCTGCAGGTTTATTTATTGCTTATCAATATGTTGCTGCTAGTCTCTATGCCACGCTAGGGTAGAACGACATTCTAATTCAAGCTTCAGACATAAAGTCGATATGAATCTCATTATGTCGCTTGTGGCAAGTGGATGAGAGTATTTCCTAAAATGAAAAAAAGAACCACTCTGTTACTGTCTTAAGGGGCCTACACATGATAAGCTTTTTGCACTGGGCTCACCGCGAGGTTGGGCGCAGAGACCCAGTAAACAGCTAAATTAACGTTAGTATTGAAATAACCGTTAGCTCGTAAACTGCCTCTTCACAAACCTGGTGTGATGCTTTTAAACCTCCAAGCATTACACTTTCTTCAGAGATCGTGATACGACTTTAATGTAATGTTAAATTGTTCAGAAAACTCCAACACACAAACAAAACGTTTTCCCTCCATCTTTCTAGCCGACTTGATGTTGCTCTCTGGTTGCCAAGGAAATGTAAACAGCACACTCAAACTTCTATCTCGTTGGTTGCGCATTTGAAAAGTCAGCTGCAACAAGGTCTGCAAATCTGAGTGGTGCGCGCTGCTACCTTGGGCTCTATCGCCTCCTTCATAGGAAATGAATGGAACGGTGAAATGAATGGAACGGTGAAATAAATGCAACGGGCGGTGCGGTTTCTTACCGCAGATCATGTGTAGAGGCCTTGATAGTTAAACCCTCTTGAAATGAGCAGAGCAGACATGCATGTTGAACCTTCTCATTATCAGTAATGCATCTTCGCTTGTTGCTAACTGTCAGTATTCATTTATTTAATGGGAAGAGAATTTTTCTGCACTGTTTGTAGATGATTTGTACAGTTTTCATCCCCCTCGCTTAATCAAGGATCAGTAACAAGCTGGATTCCATTGTTGATTTGGGCTTTTTTCTATATCAAATCAAGAAACTGCAGCAATATCAATGTGAGAAAGATGTATCAACCCTAACACCGTTTTTATCAGCTCATATCATAGTGCAACAAAAGTCTACCAAAATGAAGTTCCTATCATTTTTATTAGAAAAATATAAAATGCCTCTGATATGTCGCATAAAAATCCTTTCTGAGATATTTCCACTGTCAGCTTCCTTTTCCGTGACCTGAGCAGAGACAGCAGCTGTGTGTGTTGGATGCTGCAGTGGAAATATTGGTAATCTGTGCAGCTGCCTCTTCAGTGATTTGGTGATTGTTTGAGGACTGAGAGGCTGCAGAGGTGCTGTAATCTGAGGATTAGCTGCAGGATTACACAGATTACATCTGATTACAGCTCAGATTATCTCTCCTGTTATAAAATAAAACTGGATCCTCTCTAAATTCGGCACTGTTTTTTTAAAATAGTAAATAATAGAAACAAAAATATATGTGGGTAAGAAGATACGGTGATAATGTAGTGTTAGATGTGTAAGGAGAGTTGTTAAGTGTGTGACCCTGTGTTGTCCTGTGTCAGGGAGCGGTCAGTGAACGTGTCGGAGCCGGAGTCTTTGGAGCTGACAGTCTCCAACCTGAAACCAGAGGAGAGCTACAGCTTCAGAGTCATCGCTTACAACGACGTGGGGCCAGGAGAGAGCTCGGCCCCCCTGAGGATCACCACCAAACCTGACCGTACGACACACACACACACACACACACACACACCACACACACACACAAACAAAACCATCTGAATCTTGAATCTGTGCTCTTTGTTTTGTCTATCTTGTACTTTAATTTTTTTCTAAACATTTTGTTCACACAGAACGTGAATAATACGCGCCCAAAAGCAGTGGGATTTTTTCCAGCTCAAGGTCGAACTTTTTCCGAGCTTTTTCATTGTTAACAAAGACCACTCTTTAATCACTGTTTTATTTATGAGGATTACAAAACAGTAATAAAGTTTTCTGTCTGAGCCAAGACGTCAAATTGTATTACTCATTCAACCTTAAAGGCAGCACACAACCCTCCCCCTCTGTCCTTACCTTTCAGAGTAAAAGCCCTAGACACTTCTTAGCTAAATGTTTGTCAGTAGGAACTCTTTTTAGACTCAGATCATTTTGGTAAAAGGAATCTCAATACAAAAGCTTACACCAGCTAAGACTATACAGTCTACTTACTTCAGATAGATAGACAGATAGTAAGTTGATCATCTGCCTGTGCATATTTCAAACCTTTCATTCAATTCACTATTCAAGTATTGCAAATTCCCAGATGAGTATTTGGCATTTTTGTATTGTTTGTCTGTCCCCCAGTGTGTAAAGGGCTTAATGATACTAACAATTCACAATGGAGAACTCTCTTAGAAGGGCTCACTGATAATACACACAGCTAGTCCTGTGATAACAGCACTTTACGGTAATATTCCCTATGGCTGGGGTTTTGCAAAGTTTGGAAAAAAACCCCTGATGTAGTCATCTAGTACCACTTGTGGTTTTTGATCTTGGCTAATACTTGAGACTTAAAATGGGATATGTTGGCTTGCGATAACCCAACTTATCGGAAGTCTGATACTAAATCACCAAAATGCCCCTTTGTTGTAACAGGCTTACCCTGTAACGCAGGGATATGCTCCATTCAAAGAGAACACGTCTTGTATAAATGTCGGAATATTTATTACTGAATACACCAAACCAAAAGCTAAATGAAATAACTATGTAACCCTCAAATAACAAGTCGAAAAGCTCTAAATGCCGGAGTTCTCTCTGTGTCTCTACAGTCCAGGTTCCCAGCAGGGTGGAGACTCTACAAGTTGAGGCTCTGTCTCCCACCTCCGTCCAGGTGAGCTGGGAGCCTCCCGGCCAACCAAATGGCCCCGTTCTGGGCTACAGACTGCTGTGGACCGAGAGCCCATCTGGAAAGGAACAGGTCAGCATCACTGCTGTAGCAGTACCCCCTGTACAGAACACCAGTCGCTTTGCAGAGTTTAATAAACATTTGAACACATTTCACATCACAAGTCACCAAAGCAAGAGAAAACAAAGTGTAATCAGTCCTCTGTGTTTGTGTTCAGAGTGTGGAGGTGAACGGACTCAACTACAAGATGGAGGGACTCAATAAGTTCACAGAGTACACAGTCCGAATTTTGGCCATCAACCGCTATGGACCTGGCACCGCTCAAGAGGCTGTCAGCGTCACCACCCAATCAGACGGTGAGCTCTACCTTTACATCTGCACCATTTATCCAATGTGGTCATTTCCATACATCAGTAAGCGAATACACCAGTTCACAAGTTCACTGCATGACCATGTGAGTCCAGAGAAGTAGTGTGACTGTTTTAGCAATATCACATGTGTTTGTGAAGTACTGAGCATATGACTGGATAAATGAGACTTGAGCCACTTTCACACAAGCACTGCAAACCTGAAATGATCTTACCCAGCCAGGCTGTATGTGAGAACGTACATCTCCAATTCAGACAGACAGGCCATCAAAACCCTGCCATCTCCCTAAGGAGCGTTTAATCTTAGAGTGAGCCCATGGGTGAATGCAGCCGCTCATTCTCTGGTGTATTCTCAGAGATTGAATGGGGCGCGCTGATGATGTTTATATCACGCTATGGTGAACATTGAAGCAAAACAAACATCCAAAAGTGAAGAAGAAGTGGGATTTACACAAAAACGGCAACAATAATATCTCACTGGAGAGACAACGAGATTCGAGGACGTCGACCGACACCGAAATCATCAGACAAATTCAGAAAATAACCAGAGACTCTGCTTTTTGTTACCTGAAATAATAAATTCTAGCTGCTCTCTGTGCGTAAATGTGCACCCAGCGACTCTCTTAATGTGGACACCGACACACTTGGCAGATGAAAAAAGATCAGCTATCTATCTGCTACATTCATATAATGGAATTAATGTTTTCATTAATGATGTTTTATTTCATCCACCTGAAACTCTGTTAATCAGAATGTTATTTTTTATGAACCCACCCATCGGTCGACAGGTTAAAGCTGCAGTCGGCAAGTCTGGCAGATGGAGCAAATTTTGTATGTTTACAACTCTCACGCCCTTCCCCCTCTACCGCTCCCTCCAATCAAGTTCTCGTCAGTGCGTGTGCACCAGATTCCTGTGAACGTGCCTGTGGCTAACTCACTCATAGATAGCAACTGCTAACGTTATTTAGCGTTTGCCTAGGCTCGAGGAGTGTGACTGTGATATTGTAACATGCGCGAGGGGGGATCTGTGGTGTGTGCACGAACTGTGCCTGAGAGTCAGCTCTGTGCTGAGTGAACAGGATGATACGGGTGGATTTTTGCAAAACAACAAGCTCTAGGTGCAGGTAGAGGCTGTTTTTTTTTTCTCCCAAAACTGGATGATTCATGTTGTTCTATCAGAGCTTCAGTGAATAGGATTAAACAAAAATTGCCGACTGCGACTTTGACTGTGTTGCCAATGGACATAACTCCAATTTAGGCATCACTCGTGCTCGGATTCTTTAAGAGCCCCCTCAAAGAGCACATTATAACCATTCCCTTTGAAGGGTTAATTCCTTGATGCAAGTGTCTCTGACTTGAACTTCCTGGAAGACAGTACATTGTCAGTGATGACCTCATGTTGTACTGTTGGGTAAATTAAATTGCAATACTTTCTTTCCATAATGATGCCTTCTCAGTCTCACTATGCTCCAACAACCATTTGCAATAGGAATCACATACTAAACATGCTGAGTTTATGAGAACATTTTTAATGAATATGATCCAGGTTTGCACAAGCTGAGTTCTATTTAAGAGATCAATACATCAATAAAATATTTGCAGTGCAAGTGCAGTAATATTCAAAGTGGCATCAGCATCTTTAGTTTGTGTATGTTGTTGAAGGTTGTAACATTTTCTCCACACAGCATTTCAAAGTAAAACTCATTCACTTAAGGGTATAAAAAACATATTAACATATAAATATTTCACACTGTGTGTTCAGAAAATGAAAGTGGGCTGAGAGTGTGTCTGCTGTCTGCAGTGTGACTGGTTTAAACCAGTCCATCTGCAGCCGTTCAGCTGAGACCAGAGAACTGCTGGACCAGGTGCTGCATATTACCTGACTGTGTGTGTGTGTGTGTGTGTGTGTGTGGGGGTGTGTGTGTTGGAGAGGCACAATTGGTTTGGATGAAGGAGCAAGAAATACAGAAAAAAAGAGCAGAGCAACAGCATTCCACACCTTTTTTTCCCCGTAACACACATTTTCCCCCATTTTCCCATTTTCCAATTCCCGCATTAAACAATCTGAGTGGAAACACTGAAAATAAAAGAGATGAAACAGAACTAAACTGCTCCTAACTCAAATGCTTATAGAACAGCAGCAGCTAGGGTTTGGTAATATGATACAGTTTTCCAACCGGCCAACGTGAGCCCTGCAACTGGTGATATATATATTAGCCCAGGCTAGGTGTGGGGGCTGTCCTGGGATCAGCTGGGAGATGTGTTCAAGCAATGAGGAAAGAAATGGAAAGTGTTTTGAAGCCACCCTGTTGATGTCATCCATAAATGACGACTACGGCAACCTGTTGGTATGGAGAGTTATTTCCTTTCACGCAGGTTCAGACATACATGCTAGTTGGCTGTCGGCTGCAGTCTTTGCAGTGTGTTCATGTGCAACTTTTTGGGCTAGATACAGGCGATGAGATGCGATGTAACAGTTGGCATTCTTTGCAACTAGTTCTTTAAGGCCGTCTTGCCTTAAGAGTCCATGAGTCCCTGACCCTGAACTGCACCGTCTTAACCTTTGTTGAGTGGTCTGTTGACTTTGTTGAATAGTCTGCTGCCCCTGTATTACTGTAATCAACCAATCAATCAGGAAGTCATAACAGCTTCCTGTCCTTCAGTTTATGTGTTGGTGGAGGGCGGGGCTACACTTTGGTTTACATTTGGACCACAGACTGTGTCTCGAGTATCTTCCCTGAATGGGATATTCAGATTGACATTCAGCTGCTGACTGCTGCTCTGTTGCCATTAACAAACTTACACACACACACACACACACACACACACACACACACACACACACACACACACACACACACACACACACACACACACACACACACACACACACACACACACAGTGACACACAGTGAGAGAGAATGGAGGCATCTGTCCAGCTGCAATCACACCATAAAAATGATCTGTAATAACACACGCAGATGCAGAGTAGCTGTATTGTGAATCTTCCGGCTGCGTCTCAATGATAACAATGACTTGTGGGCTAATTGAATCCCCAATAAAAGTGACACACACACACACAACCCCACACACACACACAATCAGTGAGCAGCTGAATCAACAGATAAGCTGCTGACAGTTAATCAGGCGTCTGGTTGGACAGACGCACAGTTTATTCAAACCAAAACACTTTTGATTCTCCATTTAAACGCCACACTCTGTCTCTGATTCACTGGTCAGGACTACATGTCCACTGCCCCTTCATCACCATCCTGCTCATCCTCTTCCTCCTGCTATTCATCCTCTTCATCGTTGTCTTGTTTTTAATTTTTTTTACCTTTGTTTCATGTTCCAGCTCTCAATGTTTTTTCTTGCCCTTTTTTGTTTGTTTCATTTGTTACCAACTGCAGTGCTGATATTGTTTTCAGTGTGTGTGTGTGTGTGTGTGTGTGTATGTGCGTGCGTGTGTGTGTGTGTGTGTGTGTGTGTGCTTGCGTGCGTGTGTGTGCGTGCGTGTGTGTGTGTGTGTGTGTGTGTGTGTGTGTGTTTGTCATCATGGCAAAAAGGGGTCATGAGACGTTTGCTGTAGAGAGAACTACCACAGAGGTGGTTTGGAGAATTTAGCCAGGTGTTTTGGTTGGTTTGGTTTATTTATGCATATAGAGAGACAAAGAAGGATCCAAAGGATAGGATGTGAAAGTGAGGAACATTTTTTTCCAACATGGTCCCTGATGGAAGATGATAGGACGTACAGCACATGCAAATACATACAGCACATTTTTAAGGGTTACAAACAACAACAACCACACATAAAAACCAGGAAAAATCCCAGAAGTTATAATAAAATAAATTACCCAGACCCCAGTCTTGAGTCTATTTTCCTAACTATCCACTTCATTCCACAAATAGACCTTAACTTATTGTTTAAAATACCTTTTAGTCGCTGCCATTTTAATATTAAGTGGAAGGCTATTATTCCAGTGTAGAAAAAAGACTTTCTTGCCTCACTGTTTACACTTGGCACCTTACATGTGCATGTTGAGTGTGCACCATCAAAATATGTCAGCCCAAGTAGTAAAGGGCTACTCCATTAATGATATTGAACATATGATTGAGTTTCAGTTGTTCAACCCTAAGCTTTACAGGCAGAAACTCCACCCTCTTAAACTCCTTTATTCCAACATGATGACTAGCGGGTTTAGACAGTATGAAACAGATCATGTTGTTTTGCATAACCTGCATCTTATTTCTCATTTTCCCCATCAGGCCACTGTACCGTGTTGAGCATGCATAGTCAAAGTGGCACTGAATGAGAGCTGAAACGAGGAGCTTTTTTATTTTGCTGTCAAACTGCCTTGTATTACGGTACAAGAATTTTAATTTGAAGGCACTTTTGTTCAGTAATTTCTCTGCAATGGCATGCCCTGTCAGTGTTGGATCCAGTGTAATACCAATATATGTAATTATAATTCTTCTAGTATTCTTTGTTTCAATTTCCTTTTTGTTACATGTGACTTTTGGAGCTTATGTCTCGTGCCAAATAAAATGCACTCAGATTCCAATAGGTGCAATGACAGTCTAACAGCCAATCTCTTATAGTTTTGAGATCTCCACTAAGAGTGTCTTGAATTTGAGGGAGGTCTTTTTCAGACACTAGTAGTGAGTAGTGTTGTTTTTGGCGGCCTGTTTTACTTTTAGTCTAGTCTAGTTTTAGTCGACTAAAAGTCTGACAGTTTTAGTCTAGTTTTAGTCGACTAAAGTCTGAGAGTTTAGTCTAGTTTTAGTCAAAGAAAATTGTATATTAGTCTCTTTTCAGTGATGCAATTATATTTAATCAATATAATAAAATGACCTAGTAGTATTGACGAAACCAACATTTTCTTTTAGCCAAACCCATGCAGATATCTTTAGTTTACAGCATGTACTGGTCTAGAAGAAGTAATCCAATTCATGTTGATGCCAAATTCAGTTCAGTGTTATTTGCTCTGTGAAATACAAAACTAGTGAAAGTATTTGGCCAACAAGGGGAAGTTTAGTGCACTTATAGAGTGAGCCAGTCTCTCAGGTAGGAACTAAAAACCCACTTTACACTCTCTCACAAATAAATACACATACACACGCTAGCCACGCGCGCGCACACACACACACACACACACACCTCCAGTGGCAAACGCTAAAGCTAGCGTTAAAACCCGACACATTAACCGTAGCCTCATGTCGCTTGAGGTGTGTGTGTGTGTGTGTGTGTGTGTGTGTGTGTGTGTGTGTGTGTGTGTGAGATGACACATGTCATGCGTCCGGTGGTAATCTTGTTTTGCTGCAGTGACGCACTCAGATCTCGGATGTTAAACGGTGCTCACAGTCAATCGGTCTGCTTCCTGTCTGTGCTGATGTCATCAGGATGATTGATTGACAGCCAAGCACTCAGCCACCACACCGACACTGTAAATAACATACTTTGAAATGAGGCGCTCAGGTCCAGTCTCTGACAGAAAGAAACTACTTTAAGTTGTGTTTACCCTAGCTTAGCATAAGACTGGAAGCAGGGAAGAACTGTTAGCATTCATCAAAAATAAAGAAATACACCAACAACTTGAAATTGATACTGAAGCTGATCTATTTATGAAACTGGTATTCATCTTCAGGTATGTTCTTTATTATATTCGAACATGTCAGATTGTTCCTTCAAATCCTCTGATCTAGGAGGTCCTGACATCACATTCACGTTAGCGTCTCTTCCATTGTCCCATTAGTGTCTCTGACAAGTGAAGCATGTTCCTGGAGTTACGGCCCATTTTCTAAAACATTCATACAGTGCATGATATAAGACCTTGAAACCCTCCTGATTTAACTTTTGTGCATCACTAGGAACATTTTTGCATTTTAAATCATTGATCATTTTGGCTGTGTTAATGCATATAAAATACATTTTGGCAAGGGTGTGGTTTTTATGCTTTCATGCCAGCGGCAGCCCTGGGGCATTATGTTTTCAGGTTGTCCATTCATCTTTATGTCTGTACTGTACATTTGCCCATACCTCCATCAGTATGTCCATCTGTCTCATTCATGTAAAACGATTTATCTGCAACCCCTGGAGTGAACGTCTTCAAATGTGTCGCAAAGGTCAACTTAAACTGATTAGATTTTTGGAGGTAAAAGGTCGCAGACAGCTCATACACTCAAAACACACCAACCACACTTTTATTGTCAGTTATCCAACATGTCTATGCATGCATGATGCCAAAATTGTCAAATCAATCCCACAAAAAAGAGTTTTAAAAAAAACGGTGAACCAGTCTTTTGAATAGCTCTTAGAAATGAAACGGAGCCATGAAATCCGGCTCACGCCTTTCTAGTCTTCTGACTACTCAAGGGACTTTCACACTACTTGTCACATTCACACAGATGTGGACATCTACATACCATCTAATCTAACCATTCACACCACATTTACACACCCATGCACAGCACGGGGAGCAATTCGGGGCCTTGCCCAAGGACACTTCGACCTATGGACCGGGGAAGCTGGGAATCGATCCGTCAATCTCTTGAATGGAGGACGCCCCACTCTACTATTGAGCCACAGCCGCCCCTATATGTGGACATGAGCTGTGATCCGTTTTTCCTTCTCATATTATTTCATCTCAAGGATCTTTAGAAGCCTGAAGAAGTGAAAGTATCCAGTTCATATGCTTATATATAAGAAAAGGTTATTTTCTAAAGGAACAAAAGAGAACGTCAGTAAGGTAACTTATACAAAAAAGATGCAGATTCCTTTGCACGCTGTAAACTTCAATCTCAACAATCTCAGTCTAAACAGAGTCAAAGCAGCCTGTTTTATATTTGTCTTATGCATAACCTAATACACAGTACTTACACAGTTCTCTTCTTTGTCTCTGCAGTACCCAGCGCTCCTCCTCAGAACATCACCTTAGAGGTTGTCCTGTCCAGGGTGAGTTTTTTTTATTACCTCCTCTCTCTGTCCACATTTGTACACTGTTACTTCAACAAACGGCTTCATTAATGGGGATAAATATCAGTAAAGATGAAACTTTAAAGAGATTTTTATACATTTTCAAGACAGATGTGAACGTTTTGCATGATCACTCTGAGACAGCCTGAGCTTGTTATTCCAATGGTTGCCTACATAAACTATTAAACAGTCATGGCCGATTTCCCAGGTTCCTCCACCTGACACACATTTAAACTATGACACTACCATCAGTCAACAGCCGCTCTCTGGTGATTTGGCCTTATTTCACTGATTGATATACATATTTCCCAACTCATTTACTTTTCCTCTGGTTACTGTCCAAGCTGCTCATGTGAGTAATGGGATGAAAATAGTGTAGAGGACCCTATAACATATTTTCATGGTGAAAAACTCCAGTTCTACCACAAAACACATGCAGAAAACTGACCTCCATGCCCACTGACACAGCATCCCGGGCTAGACACAGGTATCTGTCCACTGTCCTGTCCTCTGTTTCTTAGAATGTGTCTAATTCAGCAAAAGGTCTAAGAGAAAAAATATATGAAAAGAGTTTAGTTGACTTTATTTTCCCTTCAAGAAAATGTTTGCTTTCAGTATCGATTAAAAATACAACAGAAGCCTTGAAGTACAAAATACCGCACACAGTGAAAGGGACGGGTGCATGCTGGTGTCCTGAAAAAAGGAAGATAACTATTGTAGTTTGGCCTGTTAATTTGTCCACTTATCTTACTTACTGTCTGCAGTTGCAGCAGCAGAAGCTGTGATACACAGCTCATGGAGATTATTTTGATTGCTGCAATTTGCCTTAAAAACATAACTGAGTCAAATCTGAACACACAGACATGATGCATCTATTTCCAGATTCTGTCTGATGTCTGTTGTGGATAAACATCCATAAATGTGTTTAGAAATCACAAATAAAAAAAGAAACGCTCCATATACTGTAACTCCAGTTTGCCTGGGGATAATCACAGTTTTCTTCAGTACCAAAAAATTGTCTATTCTTAATTATATAAGTTCTTTGACGACTAACATTTATACAATTTTGTTAACTAATTGATTAGTTGATTTTATGGACAGGAGCCTCATAACAGAAAAACAAAACTCCAACTGCTTGTTCTATGTTAAAATGTAATTCTGAGATAAAATCATCCCATGGACTTTTTTGGCACTTACAGTACATACATCAAATAAGCCGTCGAGACAGTTTCTTTCACTTAAAAATTATCAACGGAGAAATCCGGGAGAGTCAATAACAGCTGAATGTGGCTGAAGTGCCAAAAAAAGACCATGAATTACGAATTACACATTTAACGCCCAGCCCAGATTCGAAGCTGGAACCCTCTTGCTGTGAGGCAACAGTGCTAACCATCACAACACTATGCCACCCAAAATATAATATATGTGAAATATATAGGCTATATATAAATGGACACAAACCAAAAGAGCAAAACAAGCAGGTTAGATTAAATTATAACCTAATAGCCAATAACATCCGCTTCTTTCACTCTCTCTTCAAATATTAATATACAGCATCCAAAATATGCTTGCAGGGGCAGATTGTGTTGCAGTCAAGTTCACGTTATGTTTGAAAACAATCATGTTTTCATAATTGTTGTCTGTTGACTGCATTCAGGTCAGATCAGGCTACATTTGCATGAGCACAGCAATGCCAGCAGTGATCAGGCTTTTTGTTCTTTTTTTTTACATAAACTGAGAACTTGCTGTAATAATAATCCTGCTGACGCCACAGGATTGAGTCTGATGATACAGAGGAAATGGGGTTTAGAGATTTGCTTAAAGTCAGCTGCTATTCTGCCAATGATCCCACTGTCTTAACTTGGGTGTGTGTACAAAACCACAGGAAATCAATTACTGTTTGATGCTGGTTTTGTGTCAGAAGATTTGAATAATTACTAAAGGTATCCATTAAATTATGCACCATACATCCGAAAGTTATAGACTGCAGATGTAATCCTGCAGCTGATGGCTAACAAACAGCTGTGAACGATCATCAGGAATCAGACATCACCATAGCCGAGCTTCACCCAGAGCTGAGTCTTGAGCAACTTATTTTCCACATGACATGTTGGCTCGTTAAAAGGAAAGGTTTACCTCGATAAGGGGGCAGCCCTATTATCAAGGCAATAAGAAATGTCTCCTTATTTTCTTGTGTAGATCCATTTTTATTGGAGATTAGCACTTCTGAAGTTTTGCTTTGCTTTAGTGTCAGAATGTTCTGGAGATATTTGGTTTGTGCAAAACGGGTCAAATATGTCCATCAGTGATTTACGGGCTAGGGATCAGTCATGATCTGTGTTCACATTCCCTTCTTCCATTGGAATGAAAATACTTGTCTCCTAAAGAGGTGTGTCGGGGTCGTGCCTGGTATGTGGTGTAAGAAGAACGTCACAGGTCTTGCTCTCACTCTTGTTTACTCTTTAATCTAGTATTAAAAGCAGAAACACACAATGCTGTCATCAGCGATGTTAACCAACTGCATGCGTTCAGATCTGTGTATCTTAAGGTGACCAGATTTCTGAGACACAATCCGGGGACATTTTCGGTTCAGAGGCGTAAAAACCTCCAAAACGTGTTTTTGTCTTTGAAAAACTGACCCAGGGACACTGCCCTTACCATTCATAAAGCAGTTTCTCTCACCTCACCTCAGCCTGGCATGATACATCTCCTCTTGTTGTACATTATTAATGTCTTATTGTGAATGGTCCCTATCTTTAGATAAATAAGTGTTAAATTAAAAATTACAAATGAAAGCCAAACTACCTTACACCTGACAAACCTAAAAATATATTCAATGTAGTAATATTGTCTGTTTCTGAAATAAAGGCATATGTTGCTTCACTGGCTGCCACAGCCTGGGAAGAATAAAATGTTCAAAAGACAACCCAACAGATGCTCATCTGCTTTCAAGTTGACCTGTGTTCACCAGAGCCAAACTAAACTGGATATTATATGTAGCCTTCCCATTTTGAAAGGAAGACTTTTTAAACTTTTGGTACATCCTGCTGCTGTTGGAATATTATTGTAATGATTGTTTAGCTCTAAGCATTTGAACCATGCTAACACGACTGGAAGAAGCTCAAGAATATTCACAATGAAGAGGTGGGTCTGTCACCACAGTAACACACAGTGACTTAGATAAGTGACTTCAATCTGACTACTGATGTGGAAATAGTAATATGTTAGACTAGCCTACTGCTTACTGGAAAAAAGGAGTCAGATTAGAGTAGTGTTACTAGGTAGGCTAACATGTTAGTGGCATCACTGGTCATCACAGACACTGACGGGCTGGCACAAGTTGGTGATGAATAGTTTATAATAAGTTTCTGGTGGTTTTATTTAATGACAAGTTACCAACTACCTCTAAGGAGCTACAGTTACACTGAAGTGTCATAATAATAAAACTGTGTGCTGTAGAGTAGTACTCAACAGTTTTTAGTTGCATCGCTGCTAATAATGTTAAATAGATAAATAAATAAATAAAGACAAATGGAATTGTTTCATCACACACATCATAGATAATAAACACACATAAATCAAAGGTAAAATAACATATAACATGGATGATAAATGGCAATACTTACAAGAACTCCTTTGGTTCTCCTTTCTAAACAGTGTTATTTCACTGTGTGTGCATGTGCGTGTGTACTACAGCTGGATGAATGGATGCATGAATTCCATGAAAGAATCTCGTAGCTGTAACACAGCTATTCCACCAATCAAAATACCTGAAATATGGGCATTCTAGATGGGCATTGTGCCCTGAGCTCTGGGCTGGAGGCGCTTGTTCTGGCTTTATCCTGCTTGAGTCGTAGGGTGCGCAGTATGTGTTGTTTAGTCAACATTTACGTTTTCTTCATTTTTTCTTATATTCTATTTCCGGATCTTTCAGTCACAGTAAAAACCGGGGACATTTCCCTCTGGTCACCCCAGTGTATCTGAGAGCAGAATGACAAATAAAATAATAGACATAAGAATTACGGCAGACAGGAAGTCAGTTCTTGAGTCAGCAGTAAAGTAGCATTAGCTTGACAAGATTGGAAGCCAGCTAGCGAGTAAGCTACGTGGCTAGATAGTTAGCATTAGCTAACACAAAACATGTATAAAATCATCATTTCTGCAGGGAAATATCTGTAACTTTCAGAATACATAGTTGTATCATTCACAGTCAAAATGCACATTACTGACCATCTTATAAATCTAAAACATTAAACAAAAAGTAATTGTTTGAACATCGCTCAGTTTCAGCCTTCAGACGGACATACATAGTTTTGAAGAAGAGTCAATTAGTTGGTGCATATATCGTCCTGTATTTTTATTTGAAATGACCCTCCCTACAATATGCCTGAACGCAATCAGTTAACAGTGAAATACAGTACAGCTGATATGAAGAGAAAAACTGAACTTGTAACATGGGATGACTGTATATACTCTACTTTATTTACAGGAGAGGTCTGTGTGTGAGTGCATCCTTCCACCAAGAAGCATTTCTGCCTCCACAATTTACACAGTATTGTTTTTCTTGCACCCCAAGCATTTGCCTCTACTGCCTTTACCAGTAGCCAGCTCTGCCGCGCCTGTTGTAAAATTTTCTCTTTTAGTCCTCAATTTTTTTTCACATAGCTCAGAAAGCGGCAGCAGAAAATGATGAATGCTTCCAGAGGCCATATGAACGACTCATAATTTATGTCCATAAAGAGGAGGTTCAAACTGTCTGTGGAGAGCTGACCTCATTTAGTTTCTGTCTACTTATTTTCCTGCATGTGATTGATATTTCTCTGCTGATCTGCTTTCAGCTCAGGGCTGATCGATCAGTGATGTCAGAGCTGCTTGACAGTTCACAGCCTCATGATAGATAAATGTTTGTTAAAGTTACAATCTTGATAGTGATCAAACAGTAACCACCGTGTCAGAAGAGAAGATTTCAACACGTAGACGACCGGCCTTTTTGAGGGACTTAAATGAATCTGTGTCCTTGTAAAGTTTCAATCTTCTTGAAATTACAGACTGTGATCGACTATGCACCTGTTGTGTGACACAGTGGCGTGCCTTGTTTCAAAGGTGGTGCATTTTTGACACAGGACGCATCAAATCATAATCAACTTTGATCAAATGAATCGGTCCAACATAGGGGCGGGGCTTCAAGGCTCTACGCCCTGATTCCAAGATTTCCGAGTCAATAACTGAAGTTAAACAGAAGATTAAAGCAGATTGTGAACCGCTCGCTATCTAAGCTAGTGTCGTATCATTAAAAAAACAACAACAGGGAAAATAAGAATGCTTCTCTAATAATCGACCAGCATGTTTCTAATTAGCGTCAAATGGACGAAAAAGGAGATGCAGTGAGATAACACCACTTAAACACAAATCAGCACTTTTACAGGTACTGTGGTGTGGTCCTGATTTGAGCAGCTTTCCCCTTATAAACTTCTCACAGATCATCTGAATTCATGATAATTTTGTTTGTTTTTGATTTGGAAGCCTCTCTTGTATTTGGCGTGCTTCAACAAATACCTTGCTACTTAAACCCATGCTCTAATGATGTTGAAATGAATACCTTGTTTATTCCACCCTGGAGGAGACAAGACTTAGGTGTGTTTTCACGGGCTGATTTATTTACTGTGGTAAAACTGTTTACTACTTCAGGTGAGACTCTTGTGGATTCACTGAGCCCAGTTGTATTAATGTGTGATGATGTGCTGTAAGTCTCCATAGTAACCATTTCATTGTCTTGAGACTATTTTTTTTAACTTCAGCTCAGTGTATAAAATGAGCTACATATTGTGACTTGAGGATAATAACAGCCTCGTGAAAATGGGGATGGAGGGCTTTCCTGCATATGTTGATGATAAGGGGGTTTCTGAGCAATTTACTCAATAGCTCACTATTTTCTATGGTGTTCCTCAAGGTCTGGGTGTCGTGATGTGGTATTGTGGTGGGATTTCTAGGCAATTTTATGAAAATTCTTGAGTGGTAAAAAAAAAGGTTTACACTTAGCAACAAATCTGCACAACAAATAGTATCAAAACAAAAATTGCTGCAAAAACTTATGAAACATAAGAGAGCATGAAAATGGCAATCACATAATTCCATCATAATGTTGTAAGCACTTACACTCTAAACTTTCAACATGTGGTGCCTAACAAAACAATGTTTATTACATATGCGTGACTACAAAAACAAACATGCCACAGTGCTGAGCTGCATCTCAAATGAATCTTCAGGTTCCCAGATTTCAGAGGATGTACATCACTTTTATGTGACTGTTGACCTGCTCTCTCCCCCTGTGATGGCTCTCTAAAACCTAGTTTAGGCCCAGTTTAGATTTGCAAGGAAATTGTTTTAGAACTTTGCAGGTGAGAGTTGCAGCGGTTTGAACTGACCTGTCTCGTCTGGACTCACGCAGCTGGTTTTAGAACGTAACACACGTCACCTGTTTAAACAGCCAATTTAGTCTTAGCAAAGTCTGCTGGTCAAGTCACTGACAAACTGTCAGCTGGTGGAAATTGCAGTTCTGGACGGAGGCTCAACGAGCATGCGTGTGATACTACACATTTTATCCAGCTACGAAAAAAAGCCAGAAAAGTCGGAGGTTAGAGCAGAAGTACAGAGAGGCGTTGCTATGGAGATGATACACCTTCTCGCCTGGTCTCACTGGTGTTTCAGAACGTTGCAGACCTGAAATTTGAAAGTTTCAACTGGTCTCGTTGCGAATCTTTGTTCTGAACTGGGCTTTAGGGTTAACCTGTCTTCCTCCCTCTCCAACTCTTAAGCTATGGCTTATAACGCCGGTTACTTAACAGAAACAGTAATATCATCACTAAGGTGCTAATTATTATTACTATTATGTGGTAATTTTTCCTGATAAAGTTAAATGTATTAAAGCATGAAAATTCCACAGTTCATATTATGCTTATTTAATGGTAAAATCGATAAAAAATCCACATGTGAACTCCAGACTGTGCTGAACCCCTGCTGCATCCTGCTTTCTGCTTAATTACCCCACACACATAGTCAAATGTGTGTGTGTGTGTGTGTGTGTGTGTGTGTGTGTGTGTGTGTGTGTGTGTGTGTGTGTGTGTGTGTGTGTGTGTGTGTGTGTGTGTGTGTGTGTGTGTGTGTGTGTGTGTGTGTGTGTGTGTGTGTGTGGGTGGGTGAGTCCAGCCACGGTCAGTTTCTCTGCAGCTTGTTGCTGAAGGGAAAAAAATATGAATATTTCTGCTCCCGTCAAGTTTCTGCCGTCGAACCAACTTTTCACACAAATCTGACATTTCCTCCACTTTCCTCCAGTCAGTGGAGTGTTCCTGTCAGTGTGTGTGTGTGTGTGTGTGTGTGTGTGTGTGTGTGTGTGTGTGTGTGTGTGTGTGTGTGTGTGTGTGTGTGTGTGTGTGTGTGTGTGTGTGTGTGTGTGTGTGTGTGTGTGTGTGTGTGTGTTGTTCCGTGCTTGGTTGAACACACAGCCAGAGTTTACAGTATGTCAGTCTGTGGGGTTTTTACCCAGAATTCTCCAGAGTCCAGCTCTGGTCACTGTCTCCATGGCTTTCAGAGTCAGGATCAGGGGTGGATGCTGAAAACATCTAGCATACTGCAAACCTTTAACTCCACTCGGGCTCTAAGAATAGCTCTTGGAAAGGTTCCTGTTAGAGTGATTAAACCTCCCACTGTGTCACTGCAGGAGTCCGATGTGTTACTCTGGAGAACCTGGAGACTCATTTAACCATTCATTAAAAGAACCAGCAGTGAAGGGTCCAGCTGGGCTCAGTGTGAAGTGTTCATTTGACTTCTGAGGACATGAAAGTGGTTTGGAGTCCATTATGAAAACTCTCAGTTGATATCTGTCAAGAGACTGTGTAAGTCATAATTCATTCACTTCCATGTGTTACC